>NC_137015.1:38349904-38359904 GCF_032717465.1 Coenobita brevimanus
AAAAGACAAATAAGTAAACGAAAAAAACGAAAACTATCTATCTATCTATATACCTAGGCTGCTTCCCCCAAGGAAAGTGAGGTAGCCGAGACAGGACGACACACTCCCCATTTACTCATCCATTCAAACACATTCATTCGCATCTTAGCTCCAAAGGGGAGAACGGACAGATCCTCACCGCACCACACCGCACAAGGGTCAACTGCGCAATGCAATCAGTGACATCCGCAGCAGGGCCCGACAGCAGAGCTGGTTTACCCCTGCCACATCATAACAGACTCATCCCCTTACCCGCACCTGACCTGAAATAGCTGATCAGACCAAACCAGCTATTTCAGGTCAGGTGCGAAAACAAAAACAAAAATAAACTGGAAAAAATACGAAAAACCGGAAAATAAAAATAAACGAAAATAAAAAAAGAAAAGAAAAAACGAAAAATCGTATGCAGGAGAGGATTAATTTCAGATGAACCTCAAACCACAACAGCACCAACAACGACAACAACAAAGCAGCAAAAACAAAAACAAGAGCAACAACAACAACAACACAACACAAGCTCAGCAAGTCTTCATAAATGTACCCGCTGTCCAAAATCTTTATAAGTATACCACCTGTCCCAAATCTTTATAAATACACCACCTGTCCCAAATCTTCATAAATACTCCACCTGTCCCAACTCTTTATAAGTATACCACTGTCCCAAATCTTTATAAATACATCACCTGTCTCAAATCTTTATAAATATACCACCTGTCCCAAATCTTTATAAATACATCACCTGTCTCAAATCTTTATAAATATACCACCTGTCCCAAATCTTTATAAATACATCACCTGTCCCAAATCTTTATAAATACACCACCTGTCCCAAATCTTTGTAAATATACCACCTGTCCCAAATCTTTGTAAATATACCACCTGTCTCAAATCTTTATAAATATACCACCTGTCCCAAATCTTTATAAATTCTGACTCAGACGTTTCTCCTTAAGACTGCACTCCGCCGACACTTCCACAAAACGCCAAATTGACTTTTTCTTTCCTTTTTACCTCTCTCTCTCTCTCTCTCTCTCTCTCTCTCTCCTCCAAAGGCACCACCGCATTATGCATTCACCCCCGCTTGTTTGCCCGGCGTCTGGGAAATCTTTAACCCTTTCACGGTCAGCACAGCTCTACCCTTCCAGACGATTTCCTTCAGTTGGGAGTGAGTCATAGAAGCCTGAGAGTGTTAATACCGTCACATTTAACATTTTTTTTTTTTTTTAAGCAAAGAAAGAAGAACCAAAGGCTACATGGGTTAATTCCTGTATTCTACTTCAAATAATACCAGACGATTTTATTCATCTGAGGTATTTAAATGTCAGACGATTAACCCATTCAGTACGATGACCACTTCCGTATTTCGTCCTTTCTTCCCGCTACAAGGTTCTGGAGGCTGAGAGAGAGAGAGAGAGAGAGAGAGAGAGAGAGTGTGTGTGTGTGTGTGTGAGGTGGAGGGGAAGACCAAGGATGAGAAGGAGGGACGGGATGGAAAAGTATGTCGATGTTGGAAGGATATAACTTAACACACAAGGAGACGCTAGGGTGTAATAATAGGGTGTGATGTCGGTTGTAATGTTAGGGTGTAATGTGCAAACTAAATCGCTACGGATCAGGTGCTACGGGGCCTCAGGGAACGGAGCTGCATCCCTTATTGGCAGGAGGAGGATTTCTGATCATGTCATGCTACCTGGGGCGAAGGACGGTCACCTACCCCTGAAAGATCTGGAGAAGTACACACACACACACACACACACACACACACACACACACACACACACACACACACACACACTTGCCTCTGCTGTCCACCTATACTCTTTTTACTTTAACTTGGCCTAAAGCAGACATCCCTCTATCCTTAGTGCTAAGTTGTAACAATAGATTAACACTAGAATACGATGCTAATCACGAAGAAGTGCTACAGAGAGGACGTAGAGTCGTAGTAGCATCGTCCTTTTCTCCCATTAAACTAAGAGAAATAAGCTGCAAAAGGACGAAAATCTGGGTCAAATGAAGGTGAACGCACTATAGCAGGGTAATGTGGAACTGAGGACGCATTCTTGGTGGCCTATGAGAGACTAACACCTTTTCCTTAGCGATTTATTTCTGGATATGGCTGGTCAATATCCTTTTGTACTTTATTTATGCTGAGTACGGCGATAGTAGAAGGATTTATGTAACGCATTAGACGGCAGAAAGGCGTAATAAAAAAAATAAATCGCTTAGGAAAAGATGTTTGGGTATTTCCTCAACCGATGGGAATACGGGCCTTCAATACGGGTCCATTTCCTAAAGTTAATGAAAATCGCGAACTCAAGAACACCTCTTTCTAAGCGATTTATTTTGGTTATTACAACTTGCCGTCCTCTTCTATGTTACTTAAAGCATTCTAATATCACCATACTTTGCATAAATAACGTATAGAATGATGTTACCCAGCCATATCCAAAAATAAATCGCTAAGGAAGAGTTGTCAGGGGACAGAGAGCTGATCCATTGGGGACACTTCGCTATAGCGCATTTACTCTAACTTTGCATATATCTCTAACCACCTATCAGTCCAGTTGATGGCCAAGGGTTGTCAGACTGTAGGATCAATCTGTCTAGTAACCAAGGAGACTCATTTATATTCAAACTGGGAGAATGGTTCGGTTCCCTTAGATGAAAATAAATCCACCTAAATAAATTCAATCTAGTGTGGAGAGAGAGAGAGAGAGAGAATGGAGGGAAGAGAGGGAAAAAAATGGAAGGAAGGAAGGAAGGACGGAAGGAAGCAAGCAAGCAAGCAAGAAAGCAAACAAGCAAGCAAGCAAGGAGAAGGGAGACTTAAATGTAGAAATGATGAAAGGAGACGGTAAAGAAAATGGAAGTGAGAAAGGAGAATGAGACAGGAAAGAGGAAAGGAAGGGAGGGATGGAGGGGAGAAGGGATAGGGAGAAAGGGATGGAAGGAAGAATGGACAGGAAGAGAGGGATGGAGGGAAGAATGGGATGGAGAGAAAGGAAGGGATGGTGGGAGAGAGAGATAGAGAGAGGGAGAGGAGTAAGCTTCTGCGTAGTAGTAATAGAAGTGGAGGTCAGACAGTACTATCCTCCCTTCCTCTCTCCTCCCCTCCCTCCTTTTTTTCCCTTCCTCTTCCTCTCCTTCCCTCCCACCCTTTTTCCTTCCCCTTCCTCTCCTTTCCTCCCTCCCTTCTTTATTCCCTTCCTCTCCTTCCTTCCCTCCTACATTACTATCTCCCTCTTCTTCTCATTCATGTTACTTCTTTTCAGTCCTTTTTCCCTCCTCCTCCCTCCTTCCTTAACATTTTTATTCCCTCCCTCCCTCTTCTGTAATCCATCTCTCCCTCCCCTTTCCGTACTCTCTCCTTTGCTCCTACCACTCCCTCCCTTTTCCTTCACCCTCTACTTCCCTTCCATCACTCCCCCTCCCATTCTTTCTTCTATATGCTCTCCTTCCCTCCCTCCTTCCTCTCCCCCTCCTTCTCTCACATCATTCCCTCTCTCCCTTCCTCTTCCTTTTTCCTGATTCTGTCCGTCCCTCCCTTCCCACTTTTAAACCCCTTACGTTCTTTCTTCCTCCTTCCCTCCCTGCTTTTCATCTCTTCTCCTTCCCTCTTCATTTCTCCCTCCTTACCTCCATAACTTCTCCTTCCCTCTTCATTTCCTCCCATTCTCTCTCCCTCCCACTGGTCTCCCTCCTTCACTGTCTTCCTTAATTTTACCCTCCTTCCCTCCTTTCCTTAATCACATCTTCCCCCACAGACAAGTTAGGCATTTAGAAATACACACACACACACACACAAAAAAAAAAACTCTCACCAAAGATCAAGAGCATTTTTTATTTTTCATTTCTTATTTCATTATTTATTTTGCTCACGTCCCACCACACTCCTAGATTACTTCAGTGGTATCATGTATCTCGATTCCCCCGCCCCCTCTCAAAAAAAAATAAATAAATAATAATAATAAATAAAATCGATAAAACTACACGAACGACTTCAGAAACATTAAGGTCATCGTTTCAGTGGGAATATGATTTAGGAAGCTGAGAAATATATATAAAAAAATAGCTGTGCAGAAAAACTGAATTAAAATGATATACAGAGGAAAGGAACGGCAAGAAAATCTATACAGTATACTGTACATGAACAACTTTTCAAAACAGAGTAGGAGGAGATCTCATCAAAAAGCAAAAAATTTCAAAGGATGTGACAATATGGCAGTAAAAAAATATGTATCGTATATTTCCCAACAGCACTTGAGTGACATTAGAGGTAATATCCACACAACAAAGACTACAAATGCTTAATAGGGCCATAAACAACTGGAACAAACTTTCTCAGATCATGGTACTGTGACATAGTACTAACATTCAAAATTATTCTGAATATGTCTGTAGCCTTTGACCCCCAGCTAATCACGACCAGGGTTGAATTAAAAAAAAAAATCCGAAAAAACATATCACACCCAAATCACGAAGGATAAGGCAACAACCACAGCAACTTTTTTTTTTTTTACTTAATGTTATTTTTCCCCAGAGTCAGTGGAATATATTTACAAATCACCTCTCCTATCAAACTTCCAGGCACGTTTCTTCTAGTGCTGCCAGGTGGTTTTCTCCCTACCCTCCTTTCTTTCTTCCCTTCCCTTCACTCCCCATCCTCTCTCCTTCCTCCATCACTCCTACTTTACTCTCTGCTTCCTTCCTTTCACTCCCCATCCCCTCTCCATCCTCCATCATTCCTCCTCTGCTCTTTGTTCCCATCGTTTCACTCTCCATTCTCCTTTCTTACATTCTCACTCCTCTCGCATCCCCTCCTTCCTCCTCTACCGCCTTCCTCTCTTCCCTCATCGTCTTCCAAGTTTCTCCTGTTCTCCCTTCTGTCTTCTGTATCTTATTTCCTTTTTTTACTTATTCTTGTTCGTTCTTTCCTACTTATTTTTTTTTCTCTCAATGATTCCTTAGTCTTCTATCTTTTCCTGTTTCAAAGAGAGAGAGAGAGAGAGAGAGAGAGAGAGAGAGAATTACATATGCACATCAGAAAGTTATTATATAAAAGAGAGAAGGGAGGGAGAGAAAGGGACTTACATATGCGCAGTAAAAAAAATATATAAATGAGAGAGAGAGAGAGAGAGAGAGAGAGAGAGAATAAAAAATCGTCAGGTTAATGCAAGGATGAACTAAAAATGCGCCGAGGGCATGCTGGAGTACAAGTGCCGCTGGTAACACGGCTCCGAAAACACCTACATTACGGCTACTGGCTACACCCTTTTCAGTCAGTGGTGGGACGGGGAGAGCAGTAACTTCCACAGAGGACGTGATTGATCGATCCCGGGCTGGGGCAGGGAACATAGCATGTGATCAATAAAAACGGAAGGTAGCCCTCTTAGTGGCCAAGTGGTGGTATGTGAAGGTGTTTGACATGTACGAATGTTAGTCCTCAGGGAGCAGACTGCCCAGTGCATGGCCGGTCGGAATACATACATACATACATATATAAATAATATGGGAGATACGCAGTAGTTATCCTTGTATCTTTGTACACTGTAAATAAATAAATAAATATATATACACACACACATTATATATATATATATATATATATATATATATATATATATATATATATATATATATATATATATATATATATATATATATATATATATATAAAACACAGTGTCAGTTTTTCAGTGTGTTTGTTATCGGTAGCCTATAAGGAAAAACATATCTTCTGGTGGAACACAGCCACGGCTGGCAAACAAAATAATCTCACTCCAACTTCTGGTCACGCCGTCAAAAACAGGCGTAGGTCTAAATAGCTGCATTAGGCCACTGTGGGAACCTCTGGCCACTGCCATGGGACGGGATTCCCACTGTGACCATATCATATGCAAGGGATGCTTTACTGGAGGGTTTAGCAAGCACGACACGCCGCTGGGATTGAGAGAGAGAGAGAGAGAGAGAGAGAGAGAGAGAGAGAGAGAGAGAGAGAGAGAGAGAGATGGGGGAATGGAGAGGGAGTGGAGGGAATGATGGAGAGGGAAGGAGTGGTGGAGAGGAAGGGAGTGATGGAGAAAGGGTGGAGGGAGGGAATGGTGCAGAAGGAAGGAGTGGTGGAGGGATTGACTGGTGGGGAGGGAGGGAGCTGTGGAGGGAGTGGTAAGAGGAACAAGTGGTGGAGATTGAAGGGGTGGAAGAGAGGGGATGGAGTGGTGAGGAGAGGAGTGAGTGGTGGAGTGAGAAAGAGGGAGTGGTGGAGAGAGGGAGGGTCAGTAATTATCAGATGACATTGGAGTGTCCTGAGTAGCAGCTGGACCCACCCCATCCCTCCACTCCCCTCCACCACACTTCTCCACTTCACCATCCCTCCACCACCATACTATATTTCTACATCTCCTCTCCACCACCACACCCTCCAGCAACTCACACCACCACTTTCCTTCATCACAGATCTTCCCTTCATACGCACACCATACGATTAATTCTTTACAGCTCCCCTCCACCACCACACCTCTCCACCACTACCCACTACGCCACCACACCTCTCCAACACTATCCCCTTCACCAATCCACACCACCATTCCCCTTCATCACACATTATCACTACACCAGCCTACAATACCGCCACATTTCTCCACATCTCCCCTCCACAACCATACCACACCACCGCCATACCCCTCAATACCAACTCTACAACTCTGCAACCACCTCACTCCATCATCACCCCTACACCACCATAACTCACTACCGCCACCACTACAAAACTGCAACCACCACACTCCAACATCACCAAACTTCACCCCATCCCACCATCACCACCACCACATCCCTCCATCTGCACCACCATCAAACTCCACCGTCAATCACAGCATTTGCCACACCTTAACTCCATGCCACTCTCATTCCACACAAAACTTATTACTACTCTTATTTCTGCAGTGAGTCCAATACCCACCTGGAAAACTCATCAAGGTAAATACGAACAGGTGCGGCAGGTGACTTCGGTAAGAGGTATTATACATTGGGAATATCAGATCTTATGTCTCGGCCTGTCAAGCAAAAAAATGACCCGAAAACTAGATTTTTTATGGTTAACAATATCAGCAACATTATCTGGGGGATAATTCCATGATCTGATACACACACACACACACACACACACACACACACACACACACACACACAAAGGGGGGGGATGATATACCTAGAAAACTGAAACACATCGACGCTGCGTCCAAACTCTGACCTTGACCTTTGCCAGATCTTCATACATGCATACGTACATATATTCGTACATACTATACATACATACATACACACACATACTCGTACATACATACTGCACATACGTACACAGAAACGAATTTCATCATAATACTTTAGCCTTCGGTGTCGCTAACAATTTAAAAGAACAGCGAATAAAAATATCAGTCGTCTGTGAGACTGGGGATACGACTAAACGTTACATTACTCAAACTTTTATTATTATTATTATTATTATTATTAACCATTCTCGGGATTTAAGCCACTCAAAACCAGAGGAATTATTTCAGTAAAAAGGAATGTGTGCTGAGAATCAACACGAAGGGTAATATACTGTGTTTAGTTTCATTTCCCATAGTTCAATACAGGCGGTAATAATAGTCACTAGAGGCAGTAATTATAGTCTCTAGAGGCAGTAATTATAGTCACCAGAACCAATAATTATAGTCAGATCGCTTGAGAAAACGAACGACTAAGGATATTTCGACTGGAGAGGCCACAGTGGAAACTAGGGTAACATCATCCGCATACGCCATAAGCTTGTTACCGCCACCATTCCCCAGGTCATGAGTAATTAACAGGAAGCAGTAATGGCCCCGCAACACTATCCTGGCAACAGCAACGTAACAGAATTCACCATAATGCAAGGGGAAAAAATCAGTAACTCAATAAAGGTGTCCGTCCTGTAGTTTAAAAACAAGGCTCTTAGACTGACAAAGGAAGAACTAAAAAAATAGGAATCGACCCGGTGACCAATTTCTTCCCGTCAATCAAGGAATTTATATAGCTCTTTACCTGTAATTTTCCGAGGTATCTATAAGTCTTTCACCTTAAACTGGCAAATTTTCGTCCTTTAGCAGCTTATTTCACTCAGCTTGGTGACTGAGTAAGACAACTGTACGACTCCGCATCCTTTCCACAGCACTTCTTCGTGACTAGGACCATACCCACAATAAACAAGTGCTAATTTTTTGCTACAGCCTAGCGTTCAAGACTCAGATGTGGCAATTTTTGACTAACTTAAACTGAAAGAAGTATAGTCAGTAATCACTAAAAATTTACAGATTGACAGAAAAAAAAAATACTGACTACCCTAGTTTGACTTAAATAAAACCAAATTCAAAAGTGGCAACAGTAGCAGATATACCTTTAGAAACTGCAATAACGTTCACAGCTGTGAAGAGAGAACCTGTATTTTTACACAGGAAAAATCATCTGAGAAATTACCAATATGCAGGGAATCGAACCCGGGACCCTCAGGTGAAAGCCAGGTAATTTCTCAGATGTTCACAGCTGTAATACAAAAGCCACTTCCCATCTTCCTGTAGCTTACGAAGGATACATAAGATTGTGAGTCATTTCTCTGAACAATCTAGGGGAATATACGATTGAGTAGTTCACTTGACACCATCCTGACGCAGCTTAGAAAACTCTCTCTCTCTCTCTCCCCCTCTTTGTATGCCTCCTGGTACAAACCCTTTTACCAGAACTGAATAATGAAGTTGTCGACTCACAGAAAATCAACTTACAACTTTCCCCACAACATTTCCTGGTGTTATCAATATCTTTCTTATTTTTACTTTCACATACACCAACAGTTTACATTTCATTTTCACATCTCTCTCTCTCTCTCTCACACACACACACACACACACACACAATCCTAACGCCAGCAATGTAAACAGTCTGAGCCCCCCCTCCCTCGCCCCCCCTCTCTCTCTCTCTGGTAAACACAAGCAGCTGGGGGTCTGGCGAGCAACGGAGTCACTATCTGATGACTTTGACCACCACCGCCATTCATTCTCTCTCTCTCTCTCTCTCTCTTTCTCTCATAGCCTTCCTTCCTTTTTTTGTTTTCTTTCCTGTCTACTGATTGGTTCCTTGCCTTCCTACCTGTCTGTCTGTCTTCTTATCCTCCCTGCCTGTCCTTTGATTAGTTCCTGACACGTCTGTCGTCTGCTTAGCTTCTTGTCTGTCTGTCTGTTTACAAGCTGGCTTCTAACTGCTTGTCTGAGTGGTTTATGGTGGGTCTGTCTGTGCTACTGAGTGATTTCCGACCCGTCTGAGTAGTTCCTTATCTGTCTGTGTACTGTGTCACTCTCAATCTGTCTGTCTGAGTGGTCCCTTGTCTATCTGCCTGTGTGATTTCTTGTCTGTCTGTCTTCCTATGTCCAGACTCGTTCAACCTGTCATCCAATTCCTACTACCTACCTTTCCACATGCCTACCCCATCTTGTCCACCTGTCTACCAGTTTGTCTACTTACTTATTCACATGCCTACCTTACTTCTCCACTTGCCTATCCACTGTTATCCATCAGTCTACCTTTCACATGCCTACCCTCCCCGCCCACCTACTTACATATGCACATACTTACCCTACCTGTCCATCTACATGCCTACCCAAATGCCTACTAACCAGTCTACCTGCTACCCACATAATCAACCTTATTATCTACTTACCTACCCACATTTATACCTGCCTATCAATCTGCCTACCCACATATCTTCCATTCTCTATACCTTCCTACCTACGTATCTATCTTCCAGTCTACCTGCCTGCCCAAATATGTACCTTTCAATCACCCTGCCTACCTACATACCTACCTACCTACATAACTACTTTCCAATCTACCTGTTTGTCTGACCTTCTTCCTTTTTTTCCACACTCATCTGTCAGTCTTTTTGTTC
>NC_137015.1:38364904-38372404 GCF_032717465.1 Coenobita brevimanus
CTGTCTTGCTTTACCACTGAGCTTGAGAAACGTAATGCTAGAGCCATATTATTGTCTTACTTTGTCACTAAGTTAGAAAAGTAAAGAACGAGGAGCCATAGTATTGTCTTGCTTTGCCACTAAGTTAGAAAAGCTACAAAAGGGTGAAAATCTTGGCCAAATTCATGTGCAAAGAATGTAGCCAGAGCAGGAGGATAAAGTGAGGGGATCAGGGCAAACCTCCAAGGCTGTGACGCGGAGTCCTTAAGTTAAAATCCAGGAAAACTGCAGATCGCCTTTGTTTTTTTAATCAGTGTTTTGGCAAGGGCGGGCGTACTCCTCCCTCCCCTGGCGCCCCTCTGCCTCCCTTCGCCGCCCCTGCACCCTGGCAACAGCTGACATCATTCACGCACGAGGAAAAAACGAGGTGAAGAAAAAGCAGGAGTCTGGGTATTTAACTGGCTGAGGCGCAGGAGTGGGACCTCGCCCGCCATGCTCTTGATGTTGCTGTTTCGCTTCCACGGCAACACTGTCCACCTGAGGGAGCCACACACGCCAGGCATTGATGTGTTTATGCATAGTCAGTTACGGACATAAATAACGATCCACCCTATAATGACAAGTAGCGAGAGAGTGATTGATGACTTTTGAACCCTGTGATGCAATCTATGGAGCCAAAACAAACTTCCCAGAATCTCATGTATAAGCTTCAGAACTGCAACTTTATAACTGAAACTCTGTAATATACAGATTCAAGTAGCAGTTAACAAGGACTAAAGGGAAATCCTCCCCCACCCGATGTTGCACACACGACTGTTGGTGTATGAGGATTTTCAAATGTGGGGTGAGAACACACACACACACACACACACACACACACACACACACACACACACACACACTGTAATTGTGTTATGCTGAAGTGGCAGTGCTGGTGAGGGAAATGGTTCGTACAAGAGTCATCAATCAGAAAGCCCCCTTCGACAGAGTATATAAAAACACGTAATGGGTATGTGAAAACACGTGAGGAGTATGTAAAAACACGTGAGGAGTATGTAAAAACACGTGAGAAGTATGCAAAAACACGTGGGGAGTATGCAAAAACACGTGAGGAGTATGTAGCAGCACGTAAAGAGTACAGTATGTAAAACCACGTAACTCGGCCCACAAATATGATCTCTTGCGGATGGGATCGAGAGTATTACTGATTTCTAAACAACTGGTACACAAACACACTACACACTCCACCACACAAGATTCATTAACGCTCAGTAGAAAGTGAGAGAGAGGGGATCTACTGTGGTGTGTGTGTGTGTGTGTGTGTGTGTGTGTGTGTGTGTGTGTGTGTGTGAGAGAGAGAGAGAGAGAGAGAGAGAGAGAGAGAGAGAGAGAGAAAGCAGACTGTCCAAATTTTGCACCATCCTTCTCTTTTACCACAGTCACCCCTTCTGCCCGAGTACCTCATCTTCAATATATTCTCGCTGCCTCTGTAAATGTTTTGTTTTCATTTGACGGAGATTCCCACCCCCTTCGGCTCACCTGATGGCCAAGTACTGTTAGACTGGAGGACTCATTTGAATAGTAACCAAGGAGACTCATTCCTCCTCGACAAGGCTCATCAAATTTCATGCAACCACGACACTGTATTGAAGCTGTGAGTGACCCCGTTCCGCCAGATGAAAGAAAAAAAATGACTATAGACGTGGGATTTTCTTTACTTCATTGACGCATTCACGCCTGTACCCTGTTCACTTTAACTTGGCCTAAATTTGCCATCTGTCCATCTAGAATGCTCAGCTATAGCAAGAGATGAACACTTGGATATGGTGCTAGTCACGAAAAAGTGCTACGGAAACAAGGTAGAGTCGTAGTACTGTCTTCCCCTGCCACTGAGCTACGGGAAAGATGCTTCATAAGGACGAAAATCTAGACCAAGTTAAGATGAATAAACTATAGACTGCTCTTAAACGCTGAATCAAATCGTCTGGCGATAGCAATAATGGAAACAGCATGAATAAAATACACGATTCTTTATCAGACTCAAAGATTAACCCCTTCAATCCGATGGCATTATTTTACTGCTTTATTCTCGCCATTTTATTGAATTTCCAAAAGCGACATTATTGTAAAGGGTTAATGAAGGCTGTATCTAAACTCTCTTGTTCAAATAAAATCCTCTGTTAGTATCAAAAATATAAAAAAATAATCGGACAGAAGGGGTTGAATGAAGGGTCAGAGCGCCTGGTAATCTGTCGGTCTAGTCTAAGTGGCTTTGGAGATTTCTTAACAGCTCTTCCTCAGCGGCTTATTCTGTACATCACACCCCAATATCTTCTTGTATGTTACTGTTGGCGTAATATGGAGGCGTAATAGCATAATAAATCGCTAAGAAAAGTGTTACAAAGCCTACGATGGAACTTGGAATCTGGCGAGGCGAAGATCAAGTGTTGTACGCATTGGCTCGAATTTCTAAGGGAATGCTGGAGGTTTTGCGATCACGTGATGCCACTCGGGGCTTGGTCAGCTAACACCTTCCCTTAACCCACTGGCTGTCGTGGGTGTCTGTGAGTTAAATATCATCGTCCGCTGTAAGACAGAATTACATACATTCTTTATTCTTAGCCAAGGCAACTCCACTGTCCCTTAATGCAAACGTGTCGCAACTCCGTCCCTATCCCCTCAAAGGCGAATGATGGACGGTAGGATAAGGGTAGGTCCAGCCTGCATACAAACGTCCCTCAACTCCGTCCCTATCCCCCCAAAGAAGAATGATGGAAAAGGGTAGCTCCAGCCTCCGGTCCACATGGTTCACGCTTCTGGTGAGCCCGGAGCCAGACCAACTACTGCTTTCTTGGCCTAAATGTTAATCGTGGGAATTCTTTTATCACACTTCATGCCCGAGGTTTTTCATGACCGTAGTAAAACAGTCTGACGTTACCTGAAATACATCCCATGGCAGGTGTACAGCAGTCATAGGAAGCATTAACACTGTATTCTAGTCTTAATCTTTCCTTACTGTTCACTGGCAAAATAAAACAATACCACAACTACACTGTTCATCCTTTTCACCACACTTCATAACCAACACTATATTCTGCTGTTAAAGGCTCCATGGCAAAGAAAAACAATACTACGGTTCTACATCCCTTCCATAACACTTCTTCGTGACCAGCATCATATTCTAGAGGTGATTTCGACTTACAGCTCAGCATTCATAATAAACTGATGGTAATTTTCGGAAAAGGTCAAGGTTACGAATCAACATCGAGCACTTTTGATCTATTTTTTTATTTATTTTTTTTTTTAATGTGAGGAAGAAGGAACCAAAGGCAACGAGCCCGCAAAACTGTTCCTTCCAAGAGAAAAACAAAATACAAGAGAGAGCCAAATTCAAGATCCATTCATTTCGAGATGCCTGGACACACTGCGTTTGACAGACTGGAGATCATACGAAGCAGGAAATACAGACAGAGGGAGACAGTTCCAGACTTGACCTGTTGCATAAATGAAGGACTGGGAGTAACGGTTAACTCTTGCATTAGAGAGTTGGACAGAAAAGGGGTGAGAATTTGCTGCTAGACGGGTGCTACGCGCCCGTCGTAGAGGTGGAGGAATGCATGCAGACAGTTCAGAGGAACAGTGACCAATGAAGTAGCGATAGAAAAGAGATAAAGATGCAACAGTGCGGCGAAGAGACAGAGGTTGAAGGGAGTCAGAAAGAGGAGGATAGTTAATGAGACGTAAAGCCTTTGACTCCACCCTATTGAGAAGAGCTTTATGTGGGCAGCAGACGATTATTATTATCATTATTATTATTATTATTTTATTATTATTATCATTATTATTATTATTATGATTTTACTGTGGAAGAACTGCCAATAGTGAAGGAATCTCTCAAATACGAATCTATCCAACCGCTCCAGTTCGACGTGTCTCGTGGGGTAAGTAAAACCACCTGATGATAACATGAATTAAAGGAAAAATACGTAATATGACGCAGGAATTAAGTTCATGACTCCCCCCCCCTCTCTCTCTAATCTTGCTACTACGTGACGATTTTACTGCATCTCAAGGAAGGCCTTTCGCGGTGAGGGGATTAAACGCAATAGCCGTATGAAACAGCCTCAATTAACCCGTTCAGTGCTAATTTGGGGCTGGAGGGGGGGGGGGACGCCTTCACGTGGTGGCACCGCTATGACTGGGCGGTGGACCTGCCGGGTTATACAGACGTCCCCCAGTCCCCTCCCTATCCCCCGGAAGGAGGATGGTGGATTGCAGGATAAGGTGAACTAAGCCTGTAGTTCGCCGGGTTTACGTCCTTATGAGTCTGGGGTTGCAACTAGCACTACCGTATTTTTTTTTAGTAGTATTCTTGCAACAGCTATACGATAATATTCAGCTACACGATAATATTCAGCTATACGATAATATTCAGCTATACGATAATATTCAGCTACACGATAATATTCAGCTATACGATAATATTCAGCTACACGATAATATTCAGCTATACGATAATATTCAGCTACGCGATAATATTCAGCTACACGATAATATTCAGCTACGCGATAATATTCAGCTACCGTATACGATAATATTAAGAAGCAGGGGAACTTCTCGCATTCAGAGGGTTAAAAGCAACCTCCAATAACAGCTTCAGGACGATGACATTTGTATTATTATTAATATCATTATTAGCATTCTTATTGTTATTATCATTCTTATTCGTATTATTACTATTATTTTTTTTATTATTCTGTATTTGCATTATTATCTCGATCGGCACCATTTTATTCCTGTTGCTACTAAACAACTGTATTCCGCTTAGGTATGACCTCACGTGGCTAAACACATGCTCATTAACCTCTTCATTACCCAGACGTTTTTATACGTTTTGGTCTTCCTCCCGCACAGCGTTACTTTATTCATTGAAATGGAGGATTTAGTTGGGATCTGATCACTGGATGCAATCTTCATAAATCCTGCAGCTGACATATATACTGTAGACATAGCTGGGGTGAGGCTTATGGCAAAGATTAGCTTCCATAAGGGGCTTTAGTTCTTGTTGTTATGTGGTGGTGGCATTAAGGAGTGAGGGAGGGGTGTGGAGGGGGTGATGGAAGGATAGGAGGGGTTGCGTCAGCTTCACACCACACCCGCGTCTGCCCCCCAACCTTGCCCCTCATCCCCATACCCCCAACCCAACTCCCTTATTCCTATCTGCCATCATCTTCTCCCTCTTCTGACTTCTTCCCTCCCCTCTTATCTTCCTTATTAACCAGTCCCTTCCATCCCTCCATTCCCTCCTTACTCTATTTCTCTCATTCTTATATCCCATTCTTTCCCCTTCTCTTCCCACTTCTTCCCCACTACCCCTCCCCTTACCCAGCCGTTCTTTTCCCCTCTACTCCCCTCCCATTCCTTCCTCCCCACTCCTATCTGCCAGACTTTCTCCTTCCCTTCCCTTCCCAGACACTGTTTACTTTTCCTCTACCCTCCCCTCCCCTCGCTTCCCTTTCCCCTCTCCTTTACCCCTCCCCTCCCCCACCCCTCGCGACCTCCCCTCGTCTTGCTAAAGGTCGAGGTAACTTGACACATCTTGTACACACACACATACACACACCAAAACAATGAGGCCTCCTGGACTCACACACACATACACACACAACACACGCAATGAGGCCCCCTGAATACAAATACACACACACACACACACACACACACACAGTGAGGTCCCTTAATGCACAAACACAAATACACACAAAACACTAAGAGACTCCCTGAACACACACACACACACACACACATACACAGCACGACTTGTCAACATGAGTCCCAAAACAATGACAGTGTTTGGTCATGCACAGATAACATTACGTCTGATCACCGTCCTTAGAGAATAATTGGATCAAGGTCAGGCTGGGTTTCCACTGATAATTATAATCTGCACTTCCTCCATGCAGAATAATCCACACGCGGGCAAACTCAGGGATGACACTTTCTCACGATATCGCCTGTGTGTGTGTGTGTGTGTGTGTGTGTGTGTGTGTGTGTGTGTGTGTGTGTGTGTGTGTTTACGTTTCACCTCAAACTTCCTTCTTACACACCGTTTCGGAAAAAGGGATCAAATGCACGCAAAATAATGTCACTTGAAATAAAAATCATAAGGAAATTAAAGCAGAGATTCACCCAATTTCCGATGCCTGGACAGATTTCAAAGAGTGGTGGTCACTGGAAAACACACACACACATACACACAACTGAACATTCTCTCTCTCTCTCTCTCTCTCACACACACACACACATACACATACAATCGTACATTCTCTCTCTCTCTCTCTCTCTCTCTCACACACACACACAAACATACCACAGGGCAGCAAAATGTGGAAAGTGTCTTGAAGTGTAAGCAGCCAGTCCTTCCTCCCCGATACCATCAGTTTGTCGAGCTGAACAATGGACCTACAAGACAGGGGTTTTTGTAAAGTGCACTGGTACTGAGAAGAGATAACACACACACACACACACACACACACACACACACACACACACATACCTACTTATATACGAACATACACAAATATAGAGAAAGAGAGAGGTTATAATTCCCTCATTTTAAGTAATCACAACACTGTAACGCAAAACACACTCCTTTCCCTCCCTCAGTCTCTCCCTCCTCTTCCTCCTCCTCCTCTTTTTCTTCTTCTTCTTCCTCCTCCTCCTGCTTTTCCGTCTTCGTCTTATCAGTACATTGTGTTCTTTTTCTTTTGTTTATAACCTGGCTATGATTCTCAACCCATTCAGCCGAGGACTTCATTTTGACATTATTCTTGCTGTCTCCATACTATTTTACTTAGCTTTGGAGAGACTGTAAAAAATATTTCTTTAATCGAATCGTTTCATTCTAGGGCTGAATGAATTTTCTGGAAATGGCTGGAATATATTAAGAATTACGTTATTGAACTGGACATTCATTCACTGCAGTTCGGTTTGTGGCTACGTGTAGTGAGATGGGAAGGTGGATCTGATGGGTAACCGTAGAGACTCATTCCTTCCTCATGAATGTGGCTCATACAACAACGACTCAGGATTCAAATGGCTCGAATGGTCCTGTTGCGTCTGGTAAAATACAAACTGACAAATATTTCTTAACAGACCTGCGGTTCTGGCCTCCTTGAATACAACTTCGTCCCCTCTGATTACTGCCTTTTAGATCAGCAAGACTTCGCTCATTTCTGGCAGAGTAAATGAACCATTAACCCTCTCATGGCCGCGTCTCCCCTTGCATTTTAAGGAAACTAAAGCCAGATGATTTTATTCAGCTGAAAGTATGTCAGAGGAACCTGGCAATGTTAACCTTGAATGCACATCGCCGTTTCAGCCACTCCGCAACACGGGGTCTTAGACTGAGTAGAGGCAGCTTGGATAATCAGTCAAACATCATATTTCACAGGCATGTTCTCTTTGCCCTTACTTCAGAACATCGCTTCATTATTACCAGCCAAGATCCAAATAAAGGCA
>NC_137015.1:38377404-38397404 GCF_032717465.1 Coenobita brevimanus
TCTGTCCCTTGTCTCCCTGTCCCTGCCTCTCTGTCCCTTGTCTCCCTGTCCCTGCCTCCCTGTCTCTGCTTCCATTCCCTGCCTCTCTGTCCCTTGTCTCCCTGTCCCTGCCTCCCTGTCTCTGCTTCCATTCCCTGCCTCTCTGTCCCTTGTCTCCCTGTCCCTGCCTCCCTGTCTCTGCTTCCATTCCCTGCCTCCCTGTCTCTGCTTCCATTCCCTGCCTCTCTGTCTCCCGCTGCCTCTTAGCCTTCAAAGAACAGACTTTCTAGAATAACATTTTGCTTTAATGTAAATTCTCGAGGATATTAACCAGACATCCACCGCACTAGTTTGTTTAGCTTCGAGTGGGTAGAGAAGTCGTCTCCAGTTCGAACGGACGGGAGATCGATCCCACGCTAGAAAATGGAACAGTCAGATCACTTGAATTTCGCGTAAACAAACTTTACTGATCTTCTAAAGGACCCGGCACGTTATAAGAACATTCCCACGCATACCTTAACAAGTCCTGAATAAGACAGCCCCAGTAAGCATCTGGTGTGATAGGTGGGTATCAGTGCTCAGGTGGCGACATGTGATGGTGTGTGGCATATAGGAGGACTGCCAGGCCTTATGGGACGGGCTATTGAGTATACGCTATTAAGTATACGCAAAAAAAAAAAAAGTCTACGAGTTTGCCACTTCAGCTCATGGCGTACAAAGAAACAACTACCGGAATCTTTTCATTTCCTTCCACCACTCCATTGCTCTCTTTACCACTCCCTTCCTCTCCACCACTCGTTTCTCTCACCAGTCCCTCCCTCTCCACCACTCCTTCCCTCTCTCCACCAATCCTTCTCATTCCACCACTCCCTCTCCATCATTCCCTCTCTCCACAACCGCTTCTTCTCATTCCACCATTCCCTCTCTCAACCACTCCTTCCCTCTCCATCATTCCCTCCTCCTCCATTATTCCCCATTTCCATCTCTCTCTCTCTCTCTCTCTCTCAGTCCAGGTGGGGCATGTCTGAGTAACTTCCCATGTATCCCTTGTCTTTATCACGGTAACGGTATGCCCTCCATCTTTACTACTCTCTCTCTCTCTCCCCCCCCCCTCTCTCTCTCGTAACTGCAGAATTTACGTTTATTTTTTATATTTTCCTCGATTTCTTCATCTCTCTCTCTCTCTCCCCCAAAAGCTCGAGGAAGGGGTGGAGGTGGAAGGTGATAAAACAAGCGGGGTTGGAAAAATTCCCTCCCAACCCACCTTCCCCTCCAGACATACCCTATTATGAGAGAGAGAGAGAGAGAGAGAGAGAGAGAGAGAGAGAACAGACACATGGGGAGGGGGGGAGGGAGGTCTGGTAGCATGTCAACAAACAGTGCACGATGATGCCTTTCTCTCCACTCCTTTCTTCCTTCATTCTTCCCTCTGTCTCCTTTTTCCCTTCCTTCACCCCTCTCACTTTCCTCTCTCCTTCCTTTCCTTTCCTCCTTCACTCATTTCACTGCATCCATATCCTACTGAGTTTATTTTTCTTCAGTTATTCCGACCTCTTCCTCCTCTCCCTTCATTCTTTACAAAAAATAACAACAATAATAATAATAATAATAATAAATAAATAAATAAAATAATCTACAGGACTAAGTTTATGTATTCAGCTTATGTAAATCTATCACAAAATCACCGAAAAAAGAATTATTATGATATTTTCTCTTCGGGTTTTAGTACGACGGGAGCCTCCCTTGGTAGGTGGGGACGGCCGCCATCCATTCACTCGATGTGGTACTAGCTTTGGGTCACTACACTAAATGTCCTGTACTCAAGGAAACACTACGCTGGATGGTAACCACTTAACCACATTACACATTTGGCGGTTCAGTGGGTTAAGGCGCTCCAGTAGGAAGGGATCCGTATGGGTTTACATCCCAGAAAGAAGAGAGAGAGAAAGGAAAAGAAAAGGAAAAATCAAGAAGGCTGGTCACATTTGCCTTACCTGTCGGGATGAATACCTAGCCCCGGGTCCTTACGCTCTACATGGAATAACAAAGGACTGGATGACTGGTCGATATAATAAATCATTTCTTTTCGTCCTTTCCTGCAAAATGCCCATGCCATTTTTTGTCCCCCCCCTTTTTTTTTTTTTTGAATGCTGGTCCTTCCCATTATTTCTGTCAGCCTCGGCGGGAAGGACTGGTAGGCGGGGGAAACTTCCTCCTTTGCTATCCTTGTCATCGTCTCTTGCTATTATATCTTTCACTGGAGCAGCGTGTGATCGACCTGTTTTCACCCGGCAGAACTGGTCCATGAAATCTGGCGAGCCTTAGGTATAGGGTTGAGTGAGTCTCCTTGGTTACTATTCAAACCGACCCTCTTATCTGCCCTCAGCTGGCCAATAACTGAGGTGAAAGGGAAAACCCGCCACAGCACGAACCAACCACAGTTAAAGCTAATGTCTTGTTTTTCCTCACCTGCTGCTTAGCTTTGCCTCTTTTAGCTTTGCCACGTCTTTATTTGTTCCATGTTTCTTGCTCTTCATTCCCCTCCTTCCTTTCTTACGACACTCCTCCTCCTCCTCCTCCTCCTCCTCCTCCTCCTCTCCTTCGTTCTTTCCTTCCTTCCCTTTAACTTTTATTTGTCCGTCCTTTCTCGCCCCTGCAGTTCTGTCCTTCTCCCCTCCTCCTCCTCTTTCCTCTTTTATCCTTGCAAATGGAAAGGAAGGAAGGAGAGAAAGAAGGAATGGCGGGTAGGATGGAAAAAAAGAAAGAAAGGAAGAAGGAAAGGAAGAAGGAATGAAGGAAGGAAGGATGAACATTTAGACAGAAAGAAAAAAACGGAGGAGGGGAAACATGCAAGTAAAAAAAAAAAGCAAAAGAAAAAGATGAAGGACTACAGAGAGACGGAAAGGAAAGAAGGAAGGAACGAGGAATGGAAGAAAAGAAGGAAGGAAGGAACGAGGAATGGAAGAAAAGAAGGAAGGAAGGAACGAGGAATGGAAGAAAAGAAGGAAGGAAGGAATGGAAGAAAAGAAGGAAGGAAGGATAGAAGGACAGAGGGAAGGAAGGAAGGAATGTGGTGAGAGGGGCATTACACAAGCGCGGAACCCTGTGATGTGATTTAGTGTGTTGGTGTTGTTAGGGTGGTGAGAGACGGGCATGAGGCGGGGGTCATCCAAACAGGGTCACTGTCACGTTAACCTCTGACCTCTATTCTACACAACTATTTACCCCTTCACTACCAGGACGTATTTTTTTTTTTATATTATTCCTGTCATCCAAGAAACAGAAGAGGATGAAGAAAAGGGATGATGATGATGATGATGATGATGATGATGATGAAAATGATCAATGATTATGGTGATGATGACTATGAGATGACGATGACGCTGAGGAGGAGGAGGAGGAGGAGGAGAAAAAAGTCACGAATAAGTGCAAGGGAAAGAAGAAGAGGGAGACGGGAGGAGGAGAAGGGCGAGACCGAGACTCGTCTGGGAATTTCAGTTGCAAAACCAGGAAAACCTCAACATAGAGAGAGAGAGAGAGCGAGAGAGAGAGAGAGAGGGGTAAAAGAATGAATGAGAGGGGAAAGGTAAATTAAAGAAGAGGGGAAGGTACCGTATAAAGCGGCAGGGAGGGACACCAGAGGACAGGGAGGGACACCAGAGGACAGGGAGGGACACCAGAGGACAGGGAGGGACACCAGGGGACAGGGAGGGACACCAGAGGACAGGGAGGGACACCAGAGGACAGGGAGGGACACCAGAGGACAGGGAGGGACACCAGAGGACAGGGAGGGACACCAGAGGACAGGGAGGGACACCAGGGGACAGGGAGGGACACCAGAGGACAGGGAGGGACACCAGAGGACAGGGAGGGACACCAGAGGACAGGGAGGGACACCAGGGGACAGGGAGGGACACCAGAGGACAGGGAGGGACACCAGAGGACAGGGAGGGACACCAGAGGACAGGGAGGGACACCAGAGGACAGGGAGGGACACCAGAGGACAGGGAGGGACACCAGAGGACAGGGAGGGACACCAGAGGACAGGGAGGGACACCAGAGGACAGGGAGGGACACCAGAGGACAGGGAGGGACACCAGGGGACAGGGAGGGACACCAGAGGACAGGGAGGGACACCAGAGGACAGGGAGGGACACCAGAGGACAGGGAGGGACACCAGGGGACAGGGAGGGACACCAGGGGACAGGGAGGGACACCAGAGGACAGGGAGGGACACCAGGGGACAGGGAGGGACACCAGGGGACAGGGAGGGACACCAGAGGACAGGGAGGGACACCAGGGGACAGGGAGGGACACCAGGGGACAGGGAGGGACACCAGGGGACAGGGAGGGACACCAGGGGACAGGGAGGGACACCAGGGGACAGGGATGAATCAAGATGACTCGAGGTGATGGGTGTGGGCAGGAGGATAGGAGTGAAGGTAGCTGGAGGGAGGAAGAGAGGGAGATATTGCAGAGGAGGGGAGGATTAAGGGTGAGAGAGAGAGAGAGAGAGAGAGAGAGAGAGAGAGAGAGAGAGAGAGAGAGAATGAGGAGGTAGGTATGGAGGGAAAGGTAGGAAGTAAAGACGGTGGGAGAAATGGAGGAGGGGAGAGAGGGAAGGAGGTAAAAGGGGGAGGGAAGGGGAGGGGGTAATGGGGAAGGGGAGGGGGTGCGAGGGGAGGGGAGGGGTAGGTGGGCAGGGCAACAACACAGAATCAATGGCATACTTGTGTTCAGCGGTATCTGTTATCTCGCCGCGCCCAGAAGGTCACGTCAAGGTGGAGTTGCTGGAGGGGAGGCAGGTGAGGTGGGGAGGCAGGGAGGGAGGTTAGGCAGGGGTGTGGTGAGGCAAAGATGAGAGGAAGTGCAAGGGGAGGTTAATGGAAGTGGTCGGGGAGGCAGGGAGGGAGGTTAGGCAGGGGTGTGGTGAGGCAAAGATGAGAGGAAGTGCAGAGGGAGGTTAGCGGTGGTGGACGGGGAGGCAGGGAGGGAGGTTAGGCAGGGGTGTGGTGAGGCAAGGAGGGCAGGCAGAGTGGGAGACAAGTAAGGTGGTGCGAGGATAGGCAGGAAGGGGTGTGGTGATGCAGGAGAGACAGGTGAGATGGTGGTAGGGTAGGCAGGCGAGGTGGTGGAGGGTAGGAAGGGTGGGATGTGGTGAGGCAAGTGGGAGAGGAAGTAGAGAAGGAGGTAAGTGAGATGGCGGAGGGGTAGGTACGGAGGGAGGCAGCTAAGAAGATGGAGGGATAGGCAGAAGAAGGGTGGTGGTGAAATAAGGAGGGTAGAGGGAGAGGGAGAGGAATAGAAATGGAAGTAGCGTGGGGAAGTGGTAGAGCAGGAAAAGGTTGGAAAGGAGACAAGGTGGTGGACAGGGAGGTAGGGACGGAGGCTAGATGGAAGAAGGCAAGGTTAAGACAGTAGGAAGGAAGGCAAGGTGAGGCAGTGGGAAGGAAGACAGGTTTGCGTGGAATTAGCAAGAAGCAGGAAGGTGGAGGGGAGGGTAGGATGGGATGTAAGAATAGGCTATGCAGGGAAGGAAGGTGAAGACTGCGAGAAACGAGAGGGTGAGTGGTAGGGAGGTCGGTACGGCACTGGGAGAGCAATGAGGTAGGTAGGCAGGTAGGTAGGTAGATGGGTAGATTGGTAAGTAGGCTGGGAGGGAACAATAAGGGGTAGAAACGAAGGTAGAGGTAGAGGTGTAGTAGAAAGGCAGGAAGAGCAAGGATACTCTGAAGGGAAGTAGGCAGATTCATGTGTTAAGCGGCAGACCAATATATACAGGAAGTGAAGAGGGGGAAAGTAATGGTGAGGTTAGAAAGAAAGTCAGATATTGGGGGAGGCTGGGTAAAAGGAAGGTGGGAAGGGAGGCAGGGTAATGGGCAATTAAGTTAGGTAAGGAGGCAGGGCACTGAGGAGAAGTAGGGTAACGTGGAGATGTACGGTACTCGGGGAGGCAGGGTAGGTAATGTGACGTAGGGTAATGGGGGAGGCAGGGTAGGTAATGTGACGTAGGGTAATGGGGGAGGCAGGGTAGGTAATGTGATGTAGGGTAATGAGGGAGGCAGGGTAGGGTTCTGAGGGAGGCGGGGTAGGGTACTGGGGAAGGCAGGGTAGGGTACTGAGGAAGGCAGGGTAGGGTACTGAGGGAGGCAGGGTAGGGTACTGCGGGTGGCGGGCTAAGATACTGGGGTGAGGCAGAGTGCTAGGGGATGCAGGGTATAGTACCGGGGAGATGAAGAGTACTAAGGGTGGCAGGGTAGGGTACTGGGTGGGGCAGGTATCTGAAAAACAGGTGAGTAGGTAGGCAGGGTACATGAGGGGGGGGGGAGGAAGGTAGGGTCTAGTGGTGGGGAAGGAGTTGGGCAATTTAGAGTAGGTGGGGAGGGAGGTCAGACCAGATTCCAGTGCTAGAAAAATATGTGGAATGAAGAGGTGAGAAGTGAGGGAGAAAACAGAGAGTAAGGAAGGAGAGATGAAGAGAGTTGTGAAATTCGAGAGAGAGAGTTACACAGAGTTACACAGATACACACAGACCACACAGACCTTACGGTCCCTACGAGGTGGTCCGGCCTTAATACTAATATGTCTTAATACTAATGCAGTGCATAGGAGCAGGAGAAAAGGATAGCACAGCAGAAGGCTCTCTCCCCCAACCTCCAGACCCTCCGGCATTTGCCGTAAAGGAAACAAGAGAGGAAGTAATACCTTGCAGGAATGAAAAACCTGAAGGAATTTTATAGGATCGGCAGCAAGTAGAATAATATGGAAAAGGAGAGAGAGAGAGAGAGAGAGAGAGAGAGAGAGAAATAAGAAGTGACGTTCCTCTTTTGCTCTGCAGGTACTACTATCAAATCTCTTCTTCGTCCTCAAAAATTCACTTTTCTCATGAAGTTACTTCCTTATTGCACGAGTCACTGGCAAGGTCCTGAGTCACTGCCAAGGCTCTGAGTCACTGCCAGGGTCCTAAGTCACTGCCAGGGTCCTGAGTCATTGCCAAGGCTCTGAGTCACTTGCCAGGGTCCTGAGCAAGTGCCATGGTCGTGAGTCACCGCCAGGGTCCTGAGTCACTGCCAGGGTCCTGAGTCACTGCCAAGGCCCTGAGTCACTGCGTGGTTCCTCTAGGTTGTTTCAAGGTTCCTCTGACTGATTTCCAGGCTCCTTTAAGTCACCTCCAAGTCACCTTCAGCCCCCTTTAAGTCACCTCCAGAGTTCTCTTCAAGTCCTTTCCGTGTCCCTATATGTCACCTCCAGACCCCTCTTTCCTTTTTATGTCCTCTTCAGGTGTGGCTAACAGTTACCAAGGAGGGAGAACACACACACACACACACACACACACACACACACACACACACACAAATGCAGTACGCAAATTCTTTTTATACAAGTACCCAAGACATTACCTAAAGTCCTTTCGAGTGCGCTAACTTTACACTCTTTAGCTTAAGAAATATAAATCTTTACTCTCTCTCTCTCTCTGGCTCTTATGATCTCAGTTAAATAAAATCCCCTGGGCTTAGCTGGAACAGTAGACTTGAAATATTCATGCATTGCAGAGTTAATGATGACAGTAATAACACTCTCAGTTCCCGTGACTCAAACTAAGATGAACTGATTCCTCTAAGATAATCTCGAAGAAAGCCCCAAGGAAGACGTGGCCATCAGAGTCAGCTCCTGTTATGACAATTTAAAATTCTTACAATCACCTCTGGCTGAAGATACTAAGTGTCGCTCATATCTGTTGCTGGAAATGTGGCAGCTGCTCTAACGTCGCAATTGTACAAGCGAATGCAAAAATCGGTGACCCCCAGCAGACAAACACCACGAGCCTGTAATGTCGGTCTTCTTCAACCAACTACCCCATGATCTTGGCGCCAACTTATTATCACCTTTGGGATATGTTTCATCTTACAGTGAATGGATCGTTTATTTTCCCATGGCCTTGTCTGCTGGGGAGGTACCGATTACTGCTTTCGAGTGTACGTAAAGAAAAACACCTATCGTATAGGAAGTTTCACACCAATTATCAGTTAAGACTTGAATGCTTGGATTTCTCACTGGATTTCTCTCAGGTGAAGAAATTCGTCTGGTGGCAGCTTGGATACAGTGCTTAACATGAGTCTATAGCAGTGAAAGAGTTAGTTGTTGATACCTAACCTTTTAACGGCTATGGGCTCCCTTAGGTATTAAAATTTCGTCTCGCGTCAGCCTGAATGAAATACCTGAATGCTTAAATTACCAAAATGCGTCGACACCACCACCGCAACCCCATCGTATACGGAAAAACGCGGCAAAACAAGGCATTTCACACGCCACAGCGGTTCATACGCAACATTTCCCCGCCTGCCAACACGAAGAGAGTTGTCCAGATCTCACCCTTGGGACGGCCATTGCATCAAAGCCTTACAAAAACACCATCTGGCAATTAAAGTCATCTTCATTCTTCTTCACCCCCTCGGAGCCCCTCATGCCCTGCCAGACGGGGCAGGGGTGGAGGGGTGGGGGATATTCCAGACAGGGAGGCGAGGCAGACGGTGGGGGGTCGGTCCAGACAAGGTGGGGTGAGATAGTGATGGGGGGAAGGGGGGGAGATAGGGAGATTGTGGGTAGAGGAAAAAGTTGGTTGGACGTGTATTGTTGTGTGGTCTGTGTTGTTGCACAGGGTCACACCACCAGTACCCCTGCCTCCCTCCCTGTCTAACCCCCTCCCTGCCTGCCACCACCACTCCCCCACCACACATACCTATTCCTCCCTCCCTATCTCCATGTCTACCTCTTCTCCCTGCCTACCACCATACCTGTCTACCTCTTCTCCTTGCCTACCACCATACCTGTCTACCTCTTCTCCCTGCCTACCACTATCTCTCCCCCACTACACACACTTATTCCTCTCTCCCTGCCTCACTCCTTCCCTGCCAGCCACTGTACCTCTCCCATCATAGCTTATTCCCATCTCTCTCCTTTCCTCCCTATCACCATACCTTCCTCCTTCCTTGCCATCATACCTCCCTCCCTCTCTGCCACCATATCTCCTTCCCTGCCACTATACCTCCCTTCCTCCCTGCCTGCCACCATATCTCCCTTCCTCCCTGCCTGCCTGCCACCATACCTCCCTTCCTCCCTCCCTGCCACCATGCCTCCCTTCCTCCCTGCCACCATATCTCCCTTCCTCCCTCCCTGCCTGCCACCATACCTCCCTTCCTCCATCCCTGCCACCATATCTCCCTTCCTCCATCCCTGCCTGCCACCATACCTCCCTTCCTCCCTCCCTGCCACCATGCCTCCCTTCCTGCCACCATACCTCCCTTCCTCCCTCCCTGCCACCATACCCCCTTCCATATCATCGTAACTACCATTTTATCAAACACTCATGATTACCAGAGCTTTTCGTCAAGTTGTCTTAAATTCTCTCTCTCTCTCTCTCTCTCTCTCAGGTGTCAGGTACAGGGCGCTAATAAGGTGGGAGGGCGTGGTGAGGCAGCTTCTTAATTCCTGTAATATTATACCGCCCTCCCTCCCTCCCCTCCTCCCTACCACCCCTGCTCCTCTTACCTCCCTGTCTCCCTTCCTACTTCCTCTCCCTCCTCCTCTCCCTCCGTGCCTGCTTGTCTCTCTCCCTTCCCTTCTGCCTCCTTGCTGGTTGCCTCCTCTCATCTCCTACCTCTGTCTCTCTATCTCGCCCCTCCCTTCCTGTCTTCCTGCCTCCCTCTCGACCTACCTCTCTCCCTGCTTCCCTATCTGTCTCCCTCCCTATCTACCTGTTTCCCACTCTACCCACCTGTCTCCCACCTTACCTCCCTGGCTCTCCCTTACCTACCTACCTTCATGCCTCCCTCCCTCCCTCCCCACCTACCTACTCTTCCTCCCACCTTCCTTACTTACCCATTTTCCTAACCCTTGTCTCCTTACTTTCCGGTCTACCTACTCACCTCCACCTACCAGTCTGTATACCTTCCTTTTCCCTGTCTTCCTATACCTACCACTGCCTGACTCTCTCTCTCTTTCTCTCTCTCTCTCTCTCTCTCTCTCTCACACACACACACACACACACACACACACACACACACACACACATACTGCCTCACCTCCTTTCCTGTCTCCTCCATCCCTCTCTCTTGCATCATGATTTGTTTTGCCAGTGTGCGCTGGCGCGTGTGTGTATGTATGTCTAGTCTGCATGTGTGTGTGTGTGTGTGTGTGTGTGTGTGTGTGTGTGTGTGTGTGTGTGTGTGTGTGTGTGTGTGTTCTGGGGTGTGGTAAGTTACTGATGGTTGAGGAAGGATGTGTTAGGGAGTGGTAGAATGCGGCAGGGTGTGTTAGGGAGTGGTAGAATGCGGCAGGGTGTGTTGGGGAGTGGTAGAATGTGGCAGGGTGTGTTAGGGAGTGGCAGAATGCGGCAGGGTGTGTTGGGGAGTGGTAGAATGCGGCAGGGTGTGTTAGGGAGTGGTAGAATGCGGCAGGGTGTGTTAGGGAGTGGTAGAATGAGGCAGGGTGTGTTTGGGAGTGGCAGAATGAGGCAGGGTGTGTTAGGGAGTGATAGAATGTGGCAGGGTGTGTTAGGGAGTGGTAGAATGAGGCAGAGTGTGTTGGGGAGTGGTAGAAAGCGGCAGGGTGTGTTGGGGAGTGGTAGAATATGGCAGGGTGTGTTGGGGAGTGGTAGAATGTGGCAGGGTGTGTTGGGGAGTGGTAGAATGAGGCAGGGTGTGTTGGGGAGCGGCAGAATGTGGCAGGGTGTGTTGGGGAGTGGCAGAATGTGGCAGGGTGTGTTGGGGAGTGGCAGAATGCGGCAGGGTGAGGCAGGCTACTGGGAAATGATGTAGGGTGAGGCAAGATACTGAGAAGCGAGGGAAGGCGAAGAACGTTATTGAGAGAAGATGTAGGGAGATAGGCAAGCAAGCACGTCCGCAGACAGAAAACACATGGAGACAGACAGACAAAAAGGCAAGGAGGAAGACAGACAGATAGGTAGGAAGGGAGAAAGGTAGGCAGGCATACAGGAAGAAGACAGGCAGGGGTAGAAGCAGGTAGGCAGGCGGACTGAGAGACACCTAGGCACGTAGCAAGCAGAGAGCCTGGCAGGACAGTGGCAGAATGATAAGCAGGCAGAATGGCAAAGACAGGCAAGCAGACAGACAGGGAGTAGAGACAGGAAAGCAGACAGAGACAGACAGGCAAACAGAGACAGATAGGCAGACACTCACACAGACGAGGAAGCAGACAGGCAGACAGTAGGAAAGGCGGCCAAACACACGGACAGGGAGACAGGCAGACAGACAGAGGCAGACGGACAGACAAGGAGGCAGACAGACATGGAAGTAGACAAACAGACAGACAGGGACGCAGACTGACAGGGAGGCAGGCAAACAAACAGAGACAGGGAGGCAGGCGGGCGGACAAACAAGCAGACAGGGGTTCAAGCAGAAAGACAGGCAGGATGACAGGAGCACAGGCAAACAAATAGACAGCAGGCAGGCAGACAGGCAGGTAGGAGGCAGAGAGGGGCACATGAAGGCATGCAGACCGGGAGGCAGACAGAGGAACAAAAAGGCAGACATTCAGGCAGGGACTTTAGTAGGCAGAGGGCAGCCAGGGGTATAAGCGGGAATGCAGACAGGCAGGCAAGTAGACAAGCAAGAAAGCAGACAGGGCATGTAAACAGGCAGGCAGACAGCAGACAGCAGACACAGGGTGAGAGACGACAGAGGACAGACGGTCTGGGTCACTGAGAGCAAGATGACCATCACACCAGACTCACTCACTTTCCCACTCTCTCTCTGCATATTTCCATTTATTCATCCCCCTCCCCATCTCTCTCTCTCTATCTTTCTGCCTGTCTCTCTCTCTCTCTCTCTCTCTGCATATTTCCATTTATCCAACCCCGCCCCATCTCTCTCTCTATCTTTCTGTCTGTATGTCTCTCTCTCTGCATCTTTCCATTTATTAATCCCTCTCCCCATCTCTCTTTCTTTCTTTCTCTCTCTCTCTCTCTCTGCATATTTTCATTTACCCATCCCCCTCCCCATCTCTCTCTCTCTCTCTCTCCAAGCTGTAACAGGTTGGTCGAGTCAATTGTGGAAAAAAACTTGCACCCATTCTTCTACGCACGGTAAGCTCAAGGCCTTCCACCAATGCGTCAATGGAAGGCGGGGCAATTTCAGAGACACGCCAAATCAAAGGATAAAAATATACACAAATGCGCATCTTGTTACCTTTACCTTGTCTTCTGGAACCACTGATGCATTTTTTTTATTATTTTATTTATTTATTTATTTATTTTTATTTTTATTATTGGCTCTTCCTGGCGATTTTAATTAACCTGGGAGGATGGGATGCAAAAAAAAAAAAAAATCGTTTGCCGGATGAGGAAATAATGGGTGTTAAAGAGAGAGAGAGAGAGAGAGAGAGAGAGAGAGAGAGCTATCTTCCCCAAGTTTGACGAACAGATAGCGGAAAAATCGAACCCGCTGAAACACGCACTAGCAGAGATTTCGCCAGGTGTCAATTTTCTTTACACGGAACTAGGAATGTAGTTATTTCTCTCTCTCTCTCTCTCTCTCTCTCTCTCTCTCTCTCTCTCTCTCTCACAGAACCTCACCTGGCGGGATCTTGCGTGTTGTGGGTACGGCTCAGTCTGCTGGTGTTGGCGTGGGTGTGGCAATGGGAGTATGAAACGAATAAATGACGCAGGATAGACACTGATAATGCTAAGCCGTCCCCGCAAAACACAAGAAATCGCCCAGTGGAGTGGAAGTGCTGCGTTATGCATGGACTACTTTGTTTATATAAATCCTAAGGGAGGGGGAGGCCAAGGATGAGGCGGAGGGATGGAGTGGAGAGGTATATGAGAGAGTGGGGTGTGAGCTGGGAGCAGGGCAGGGAAATGGCGGGAGACTGGGCGACATGGAGGCGATTTGTTTGTGGCCACCCTTTACGGGATTAAGGCGTCTGGCAATAGACAGATAGATATTTATTTTTTTATTTTCATTTTTTTAAGCAAACAGCCTCGTAACTCCTAAGAAACAAGATATGGGAAGGAGAGAATTTCTACGGGGGACTTCCACTCTCCTTTGATTGATGTCCCTAGAACGATTAAACTCTGCAGGCTGCTATACTTGTCTTTCCATACATAAAGGAGTAGGGAGATGATGATGATGATGATGATGATGATGATGATGAAAATGATGATGATGATGTGGCACAAATCCAGCAGCACAACGATGAAAATGAAGAGGAAGACGAAAAAGAAGAAGAAGATGATGATGATGATGATGATGATGATGATGATGTGACACGAATCCAGCAGCGCAAAGATAAAGAGGAGGAAGAAGATGATAATGATAATGATGATGATGATGAGGAGGAGGATGTGACACGAATCTAGCAGCGCATCGATAAAGAGGAGGAGGAGGAAGATGATAACGATGATGATGATGATGAGATGATGATGATGAAGTGACACCAATCCACGTGCCCTGCCTGTCTCCTCTCTACCTCCAGACAGCAGAGATAGTGTGGGGTCAGCAAACTGGGTCAGGTCACTGTAATGCTGACCTCTCCTTACTATCTCTTGTTTATTTGTCACCTGTCACTTAGTATTTACATTTCCTCTCTCTCTCTCTCTCTCTCTCTCTCTCTCACACACACACACACACACACACACACACACGGGTATAATAAATCGCCAAAAAGATATGTTACGAAGCCTCCTAAAAAAAAAAAAAAAAAAAAATAGCAATCAGAGCGTTTATCACCCTAACAGCCCGAATTTTTGCTTTTTCGTCGCTTATTACACGTAGCTCAGTGGCAGAAAAATGCAGTATTGATGCTCTACATCCTATCCACCGCACTTCTTCGTGACTAGCATCATACCTTAGTGTTAATCTACGGTACTGTTACGACACAACTTTGAATATGAAGAGAGGCCAATTGTAGGCCAAGTTAAAATATTATAGTAGTAGTTGCAACTCTGGATCATCTGAACGTGAACCCAGTGGACTGCAGGCTTAAGTCGTCTTTCTTCCACAGTCCACCATCCTCCTTTCAGGGCATGGGAGGGGACTGAGGGATATTTGTACAACGGGGCAGATCCACCGCTCGGTCATATCCGTGCCACCACATGAAGGCAGCCCCCCCCCCCCTAAAACCAGCCCAAGTTAAGGTAAAATGGTTAGATAGGAGAGGGGAGGCCACCTGAACCCACATTCCCGTGGAGTTAGAAGGCTCCCAGGCACATCAACCTTCGCTAGTTGTTTCAAGACATGGGAGTATCTAAGGCCCGGTCTGTCAGTCGCCCCTTAAGGATTTTCGCAATTAAGGATTTTTGCACGTATGGTGTTACATCCCCGTAGACTTATTACGCCTAAATGGTTGCGTATCTGCCTAAGAATTTTGTACTCGCCTTAGTCTTGTTACACCTTCATCTTCTATTGTATTCTGTTATCTTTTTCGTACGGAGACAGTTTACATAAATAAGATAGTGTGAATACTGTACCGAGCAGCCTGACATGGGAGGAGGGGCAGCTCGGATCAAACACGTTCCAGTCGTGATTTACGGGTTCTGAGAGGCAACAGATCCAAAAGAGCGAGGACAGCCACATTTCGATGCGGCAGGAATTTGAAGTATACAGTGAGAAAAAGCATGGAGAAATTTGCTTTGTTGGAGGGACTGTGTTGTGGGTGATAGAGCCTGGTGGTGGTTCTTCTCTCTCTCTCTTTCTCTCTCTTAGCCTGGTTCCTCTTCTTCTTCTCTCTCTGTCTCTCTTAGCCTGGTTCTTCTTCTTCTTCTTCTTCCTTTTCTCTCTCTCTCCCCCGACTCTGGGCAGTGTTGGTCTAGTAACCGAAAAGCCGTCAGACCAATACCGCCTTGGAGATCTGAAGTTCATTTACACAGACTTAACTGGACTTGGACAAAACTTAATCCTGAATGGAACAACCCTGGCATGTATTCAGTATGGACGGTGGGTATAAGCGACCAAGCGGTGACATGGGAAGGTATGAGACGCCATCTGTAGCGCGTAGGAAGCTGCTGTGCCCCAACGAACGGACTGACTAGCCTTTTCCTCGAGTCGGACATAAAGAAAAATAATAATAATAATAAAGACACGTGGAAATAAGACAGTATGAATGGCTATGTTTCTACACCTCAGGAATTTCTCCCCCGTACAAGGACGGAACGTAACTCAGGAGGACGAAAGACGAGTGCACTACCGACCCGACCACCGGAGGCTCCAGGGAGACTATTAACATGCAGTAGTAAACTGGTGTGTGTGTGTGTGTGTGTGAGAGAGAGAGAGAGAGAGAGAGAGAGAGAGAGACCTACGCCCTTTAGAATATGGTGCAGTGTGTCCAGTAAGGCTAAGAAGTCAGGTGAATTTGCTGTCACCTACATCCTGTTTACTCTAACCTGGCCGAAAATCGCCATCTCTCCTCTAGTCTTGAAATACTAACAAGAGGAGAGCAAGAAGGAGATGAGGTAAAATACATGGTGAAACTTGCTCCTCAAAGTTTAGGAAGGTTAGTGAAGCAGAAGGGAAAGAAACTGAAGAGGTGAAATATTAGGAAAAGAGTAGGAAGAGGTGGAATATTAGGCAACAGATAAGAGTAGGATGAGGTGGAATATTAGGCAACAGAGTATGAAGGAAGAGGTGAAATATTAGGCGATCTTTCTCCTCTCTCAGATACGGAATATTAGGCAAAAGAGTGAAATAAGAAGAGGTGGAATATTAGGCAACAGAGCATAAAGGAAGAGGTGAAATATTAGGCAACAGAGAAGAGAAGGAAGAGGTGAAATATTAGGCGATCTTTTCCCAACCTCAGATACAGAATATTAAGCGACAGAGTGGAATAAGAAGAGGTGAAATATTAGGCAATAGAGAGGAGTAGGCAAAGGTGAAATATTTGGCGAAATTTTCCTCCCACTTAGGTTAGGAAAATAAGTCAGCAGTAGGAGGTAAGAGGAAAAAGAGGCGTTGAAATATTAGACGAATTTTTGTTCCCTATTGTACCGTAACGCCATCCATCCGGCGACTCAGGCGTGGCGATGGCCGGGCGACAAGAGGTGAGACCAAGGTGTGTGCTGTCTCATACACAATGGACTCTCGACGGCCTCTAATCTACGTATGACGCATTAAAATAAAAAACTTTGAAGAAACTCGCACCTGTGCTGTTTTTTCTCCTTGTCGCTCGCGTAGGTCGTCACATTTCATATCAAGCTAGTTGTGTGTGTGTGTGTGTGTGTGTGTGTGTGTGTGTGTGTGTGTGTGTGTAAACGTGAATTTCATCTACCAACTCAGTTAATGCTGTCAAATATTCCTGCATTATCCTGAATAACTCTAAGTGATTTTTGTAAGTAAAATAATCTAATGGTGGTGGTGGTGGTGGTGGTGGTGGTGGTGGTGGTGATAATGATGATGATGATGATGATGTTGATGATGATGTTGACTAACTGACTGGCTGGCTGGTTGATGATGTGGTTAATGAATGGTGATACCGCAATAAAGGACTTTCAGTACTGACTGTGTAAAATATCCTGCTTGTCGGTTCTTACGCTTCGACTTAAGAAATATCACGTTGTTATAGAATTTTCGGTGTACAACAAAACATAGAATAATAAAAATACAGAAGATAATTAGTAACTATCCGTCAACTATTTGTCTGCTGCCTGACGTCGTATCCTGTAAGGGGTAGTTTAACAAGTGGATTTCCAGGTATGTCTGCTCCTACACACACACACATCAATAACAACTGAGTCAAGTTCACATTTATAATCGCCCGTAATATTATAGCGGTACATGCGATTACCTGCACATCATCATCATCATCATCATCATCACTATTATCCTAACCCAAAACCCCACTAACACATGAGGTGGGAAGGACCGTAAAACACCTGTGATCCACTCTTTTCTTACGTCTGACATTTTCCACATTGCTTTAGCTTGATTTCCTTCCTCCTTTAATTCATTCGTTACTTCCGCCTTCCAGTCTCATGATTTTTAAGCTTCATTCACAAAATTTACATGTAAGACTCAGGAATTTCTTTGGAAACAGAAGGGAGGCAGGTGTGTGTGTGTGTGTGTGTGTGTGTGTGTGTGTGTGTGTGTGTGTGTGTGTGTGTGTGTGTGTGTGTGTGTGTGTGTGTGTGTGTGTGTGTGTGTGTGTGTGTGTGTGTGTGGTAATGTAAGTGTGGACGTGGTGGTGTAGATGTGGAGGGGGTGTGACTGTGCATCTGTACCGGTGTGATAGTGCAGCTGTAGGTGTGGTGATGCGACTATGAACACGTGGTGCTGCTGTGTGGCGGAGTCATATAACTGACGCAAAAAAGCAATAACTGAGTTGGTGGCACAGGTGTGACTAAGAAGGTGTAGCTTCGGCAATCCAACTAGTGTTTGTTCTGCGCCTGTGACATTGGCATTTCAGCTGGTCATGTGGCAGTGGCGTTCCTGTACTGCTATAATGAAGGGTGAGCGACTAGTTCCGGTCATGCAGCTCAGGTAAAGGCATTCTATTAGAGACACTGCACCTGTGGCTCCTGCACCTGTGGCTGTAAGGGTACACTGCAGGGATGGAGGTGCAGCTGCAGTGTTGATGGTGATGGTACAATTTTGGTGGGAGTAGTAGCTGTAGTGGCGGTGGTGTGATACAACTGTGATGGTGGTGGTGGTGTTGGCGGTGTGATGGTGGTGTGGTGCAGCTGTGGTGGCCGTGGTGTGTCTGCTGCTGTGTCTGCTGGACTCATCACGGCGGCCCGGCACGTGGGGACCAGACTGGCGGGTCAGTTGTTGCTGTGGTTGTTGTTGTGGTGGTAGTGGTGTGGTGGACTTGCTTTAGTTATACCTCTGTTACTGCTCTCCTAGATGGTGCTGTTGTAGTGCTGGTGTATTTGTTGATGTTGTTGTTGTGGTGGTGGTGGTGGGTTTGATTTAGTTCTACATCTATTACAATTCTGTTGGATGCTGCTGCTGTTCCTGTAGCTGCTGCTGTTGTGGTGGTGGTGATATTTACTGTGTTTTTTTATGTGGTTTGTAGCTGCAGTGGTGGTAGTGATCGTTCTGCTGTCTGTCCACCTCTTTTATTATTGTATTTTGTTGGGGATGGCTGTGGTTGTGGTTGCAGAGGTAGTGCTAGTGGTGCTGTCTGCTGCACATCCACCTCTGCCACGGCTTTGATGGCTGTTGTTGTGCTTGTGATGTGTTATTTACTGTGGTGGTGGGTGATCTGGTTGTGTACGTACGTGTTCTGTGTGTGTGTGTGTGTGTGTGTGTGTGTGTGTGTGTGTGTGTTGTAGCTGTGGTGATTATTGCTCTATTTCTACCTCCGCCACAGCACTGATGGATGGTACTAAGCTAGTGGATGTTGCTGCTTTTGTTGTTGTTTTTGTGTTGATGGTGGTAGTGGTGGTGGTGGTGGTGGTGGTGGTGGTGGTGGTGGTAGTAGTAGTGGTGGTGGTGGTGGTGGTGATGATGGTGATGGTGGTGGTGATGGTTAGGGGACGGGAATGCTATATTTCTACCTGCGTTGTTGTTGTTGTAAGACGATAAATGAAGTTATTGAGATTGTCACTGTATGCTGCATTAAAATCGTCTGGCGTGAACAAGAACACAATCGTCTGGCGTGAGCAAAAACGCAATCCTTTAACAGTAACAAAAACACAATCCTTCATCAGTAACCAAAACACAATCCTTTAAAGTAACAAAAACACAAACCTTCAGTAATAACAAAAACACAATCCTTTAGCAGTAACAAAAACACAATCCTTTTAAGTAACAAAAGCACAATCCTTTTAAGTAACAAAAACACAATCCTTTACTAGTAACACAAACACAATCCTTGAAGAGTAACAAGAACAAAAAGCCTCCTAATACAATCCTCAGGTGGAAGGAAACAAAGACACAATCCTCTCGCACTAAAAGTAAATAAATAAATAAATAAATAAAACTGTCCTCGATAACAACTATAAAACCGTTTAGTGGTATTCGGATATCGGTAACGTGGGACAGAATTCACAAACTTTCCTTTAAGTTGGATATAAGATTGCTATTCTCCTTTTACTCTTACTTGGCCTAATACTGCCATCCCTCCATCTTGAATGCCGAGGTGTAACAATAGACTAGCACTAGAATATCATGCTAGTCACGAAGAAGTGCTACAGAAAAGGTGTAGAGCCGTAGCATTATCTTTCTCCGCCACTGAATTACGTGAACGAAACGACAGAGGGACGAAAGCAAAAAAAAAACTACACTCCTTTTATCCTAATTTCTCCCAGATTTTCGTTTAATAGCAGAATAAGACAATACTACAGCTCTACGTCCATCCCATAGCACTTCTTCGTGATTACCACCATACTCTCGTGCTAAATCCATTGTTACAGCTAAGCACTTAAGATGGAGAGGTCAGTTTTAGGCCAAGTTAGAGAGAAAATGATACAGAATTTATACTTAATATTAAAAAGAAAAATACTATAAAACGAAATTTACTATTTTTTTTTTGGGGGGGGCCTACCTATTTGCTACTGAGGCTTGTGTGTCGCGGAAAATGGCTAAGACCCTTTGAGAGAGAGAGAGAGAGAGAGAGAAAGAGAGAGAGAGAGAGAGGTCAAGGGTCATAAAGCAGTGGGGATGGTAGTGGCGTAATGGACATCCGTAGCTGTTAGCCTCTTACACACTGCTTCAAACCGGCATTACCTCGCCTGCTGGGTTATCGTGTGGGTGGATGGAGTGTGGCTGGGGCTGGCATCATTACCTCTATCGATTTATCTCTCTATCTATCCTGTGGGTGGCTGCACTGGTGGTGGCTGGCATCATTACCTCTATCGATTTATCTATTTATCTATCTATCTATCTTGTGGGTGGCTAGCATCATTACTTCTATTAATCTATCTACCTACTTATTTATCTACCTTTATCCATCCATCCAGCTATCTATCTATCAATCTTAATCCATCCATCCAGATATCTAACTATCCAATTGTCTAGCTATCTGGCAGGCCAGCTAGGTATCTAATCTATTATTATTATTATTATTAT
>NC_137015.1:38402404-38427404 GCF_032717465.1 Coenobita brevimanus
ATCCACCAAGCCTTGCAGCTCCCCTTCGTCTTCACTCAACAGCACAGTATCATCTGCAAACAACAGTACAGGGAGTTTCCAAACACTATCCTCTCTCACCAGGGCCACTCCAACATCCACTACCCTACCTTGTACCTCTTTTATTACCCCATCCATGTACAGATTGAACAGCCATGGAGACATGACACATCCCTGTTTCAAACCAACTTTCAAAGAGAAAAATTCACTTAGTTCACCATCCACACGCACTGCAGCCTTCGCACCATCGTACATACTCTTCACAGCATTCAACAACTTCCCATCTACTCCATATATTCTTAACACTTTCCACAATCCTTGTCTATCCACCCTGTCATATGCTTTCTCCAAATCCATGAAAGCCGCATACAACTTCTTTCCCTTCTCTAGAAACTTTTCCACTAAAGATCTAAGAATGAATATCTGATCTACACAACCCCTTCCCTTCCTAAAGCCTCCCTGTTCTTCTCCAACTAATTTCTCTGTTCTTTCTCTAACTCTGTCAATAAGTATCCTACCATACACTTTTCCTATTATACTAAGAAGACAAATGCCGCTATGATTACCACACACTTCTTTTTCCCCTTTTCCTTTGTACAAGGGAATAATTATACCTGACTTCCAATCCTCCGGGACTCTACCTTCCTCCCAGGCCAATCTGCACATCTTCCACATCCATTCTACTACTATCTCTCCCCTATGCTTCAGCATTTCACCACACACTCCATCAATTCCTGGGGCTTTCCCCGATTTAACTTTCTTCATTGCTTCCACAACTTCTACCCTACTGATTTCTTCCTGTCTTCTCACCTCCCTCGTTCTCCCAGCCATTCCCCAGCCACTTATACTCGCATTACTTCCATCCTCTACATTCAACAATTCCTTAAAGTGTTCTCTCCATCTGCTCACTTTTTCTCCCTTCTCCACTAGTAATCTACCATTTTTATCTTTCACTCCCCTGCTAACTTCACTTCCACCCTGTCTTACTCTTTTCACCTCTCTCCAGAACATTTTCTTACAGTCCCTCCACTTTACACTCAAATCCCTTCCAAATTCCTCATCCACTCTCTTCTTACTCTCTCTTACTAATCTTTTCACCTCCCTCTTTCTTTCTACATATAACTCTCTCTTCCGCCTCTCAACTTCTTCCACGCCCCTATTTCTCATCCATTCATTGTATGCTTTCTTCTTTTGTGCCACAGCCTGTTTCACCTCTTCAGTTCACCACGCTGTTCCTTGCACCCCCCTCCGTCTTCTCTTCCTTCCACACACCACATCACATGCTGCACATATTTCTTCTGTAAATATGCTACACACACCTTCCACGTCTTCCATCTGCTCCAATTCATATTTGCCCAATCGTTCCTCCACTTCTCGCTTATACTCTGCCTTTTTCTCATCCTCTTGTAACCTTTCCACTGTCCTTGGTAAGTGATGGTTCTAACAGTATAACTGTAACAGCCGTGGTAGTATGGTAGGTGACGATGATGTGATTGGTAATGGCGTGGTAGGTGGTAATCGTAGTGGTGGTGGTGTGGTAAGTGGAGGTGGTGGTGGTGTGGCAGGTTGTGGTGGTGGTGTGGTATGTGGTAATGGTGATGATGTTGTAGGTGGCAGTGGTGGTGGTGTAGCAGGTGGCAGTGGTGGTGATGTGGTTTATGGTTGTGGTAGGTGGTAGCAGTGCGGTAGGTGGCAGTCACGATGATGGCGGTGGTGGTGGTGTGGTAAATGATAGTAATGTGGTATGTGGTGGTGATGGTGTAGCAGGGATGATGATGGTGGTGTGGCAGGTGGTAATGGCGTGGTAGTGACTATGGTGTGGTACAGATCGAGTGTAGCAGTAGTCTGGAAGAAGAAAGAGAGCGATGTGAGATGCAGTACTGTGGTAGTTTAGTGTGGTGTGGTGTGAAAGACATGTGTTGGTAATGTGGAATACACGTGACTGCGGTGTGGTTGTGTAGCAGTTGTGTGGTGGTACAGTAGGGCTGCAAGACAACTGGGGTGGCATCCTAAAGAAGTGTGGTGCAGGGTATGGCAGGCTACTCATGCAGTCACAGCTGAGGGAATGTGGTGGTTGTGGTAGTGGCTTGGTGGTAGTGCGGTGGTGGTGGTGGTTGTGGATGTGGTAGGCTACTCATGCAGTCACAGCTGAAAGACTGTGGTGGTTGTGGTAATGGTTTTGTGGTAGTGTGGTGGCAGCAGTGTGGAGGTGGTGTGGTGAAGGGAGTGGTAGGCTCTATGCAGTCACTGAGCTGCGGCAATGTGGTGGCAGTGGCAATGATTTTGTGGTAGTGTGGTGTTGGGTGTGTGGTGATGGTGGTGTAGTGATGGTGGGTGTGTAGTGTTGGTGGGTGTGTGGTGGTGGTGGATATGTGATGGTGGTGTAGTGATGGTGGGTGTGTGGTGTTGGTGTTGTTGTGATGGTGGTGGTGGATGTGTGGTGGCGGTGTAGTGATGGTGGATGTGTGGTGGTGGTGGTGGTGGTGGTGGGTGTGTGGTGGTGGTGGTGGTGGATGTGTGGTGGTGGTGGATGTGTGGTGGTGGTGTAGTGATGGTGGGTGTGTGGTGGTCGGTGTGGTAGAAATGTGGCAGGATATGGTTGAATACTAAGTCGTGGATGCATGGAATTCAATAAGCCATAGTTATGAAGTAGAAATGAGTCTCCTTGGTTACTAGTCAAATCAACCCTCCAGTCATACACCTGCCAATTTACAGAGCTGAAAGGGGTTAGGGAGTTTTGCCATGTTAGAGTAAACAGGCTACAGTCAGGCGGTCCAAGAGTAAAAAAGTGTGGTGGTGCTGTGGTAGATTAGTGGAGGTAGTATGTGTGTGGTGGACTGTGGAAGAGTAGTGATGTGGTAATATGATAGTGTGGTGGACTGTGGTAGTTGTGGTATTGTAGAGTGTTGTGAAGCGTGGTGTGTCACTGTAAACGGTGATGCTAGTGGTGGTGGTGGTACTGTGGTGAGCTGTGGTAGGGCGGTGGTTGTGGTGCTATGGAAGATGAAGTTTGGTGACATCGTGGGCTGTGGTGGTAGTGGTGATGGGTAGTGTGGTAGTAGAGTGTGAGGTAGTGTATGTGGGGTAGACGTGCATAGGATTACTTGCGTGGTAGTGTGGTGGTGGTGGAGGTGGTGTGACAGTTGTATGGTGGGGTGTGTGGTGATGTGGTAGGTTGTAGTATGGCAATGGTGATGCTGGAATGTAGGGGTTGTTGTGGAAATGTGGTAGGCATGGCTGTGGCTGCACAGAGGTGGTGTGGTAGCGGTGGTAGTGGTAGTTGTGGATGTTTGGTGGTTGTGGTAAGGTGATAGTGGTAGTTGTGCATGTTTGGTGGATGTGGTAGCCATTGTGCTGGGCTGTAACAAGAGGTTACACTGTAAATACGATGCTAGTCACGAAGAAGCACTATGGGGAGGATGCAGAGCTGAGGTATTATCTTATCCTGACAATGAGATACGTGAATTAAGCTGCAAAAGGGCGAAAATCTGGGCCAGGTTAAGGTAAAATGAGTATAGTTGGTGCGGCAGAGAGAGAGAGAGAGAGAGCAATGTGGTACTGTGGTGGTGGTGATGTGGCAGGTTGGGGTAGATGGTGTGGTGTTGTGGTAGTTCGGTCACAGATTCCCTAATGCCTCTCCTTAAGCGATTTATTTTTCACATTGCCCTTCAACATCTTTTATCATTACAATCAATACTATGTCGATACCAGCAAAACATAAGCAGCATATAAAAGGATGGCAAGGTGTAATATGAAGACTAAATCGCTTAGGAACAGGCGCTTCGAAGACTCCTGTGTAATTCGCAGTTGTGGTGGTGCAGGAGTGTGGTAGTGCATATATCGCCAGAGTCTGATGGTGTGGTACGGTGAAAGGGAAAGACAGTGAGGGTGTGGTAATCTGAGGGGGTGATACTGTGTGTGGTAAGAGTGTGGTAACGCGCTGGTGTGGTACAGTAACGATGTGGTAAAGTAAGAGTGTGTGAGGTGTGGTACTGTGGCAGGGTAAGAGTGTGAGATGTGGTACTGTGGTAGTATGATAAAGTGAAGATGTGGTACTATGAGTGTGTGACAGTGTGGTACTGTAAGCATGTGGTACTCTGGTAGTGTGATAGACTGAGCGTGTGGTACTGTGAGGGAATGATAATGTAAGCATGTGGTATTCTGGTGGTGTGACAGAGTGAGGATGTGGCAGTGTGAGGCATGATAGTGTAAGGGTGTGGTACTGAGGTGGTGTGGTAGACAGAGGGTGTTGTACTGTGGTGGTGTGGTAGACTGAGGATGTGGTACTGTGAGGGCATGATAGTGTAAGGGTGTGGTACTGTGGTGGCGTGGTTGACTGAGGATGTGGCACTGTGAGGGCATGACAGTGTAGGGGTGTGGTACTGTGGTGGTGTGGTATTATGAGGATGCGGTGGTGTAAGGGTGTGATACTGTGGTGGTGTGGTGTGGTGTGGTGACGGTATAATAGCTTCCTTATCATGCAATGGTTCAGTAACGCCATGATATTAAGCTCCTCTACACCAGATCAGCAAATTGTACCAGAACATATTAATTATAGTGTTAGGGAATATAGGAGTGATATATAAAATGTATGTGTAAAGTATTGATGTATTAGAAAGTGAGGAGAACAGTCACAGAGAGAGAGAGAGAGAGAGAGAGAGAGAGAGAGAGTTATCTACCAAAACTTCTGACACCTTCAAAAAATTAGAAGTAAAGAGAAATACGAAATAAAGGGCTAATAATAATAATAATAATAATAATAATAATAATAAAAATTATAATAATAATAATAAAAGAACTCATATGCACGTAAACAAACCAGCAGACATAGAGGTGAAAGTCAGGTATTAGAGAAACGGTCTGGTGTCCGAAAAACGCCACAGCGGCCCAAGACACGGGCGGGGGCAGAGTATTTTTAACTCAATTTCGATAAAAAACTTGATTGATCTTCCACAAGGCCCACCGGTATGAAAAAAAGAAAAAAAAAGAAAAAAATTACAACCCCCATTTCTACCATGCCACCAGTCCTGAACGAGACAGCCCTGGTATGTATTCAGTCTAGAATGTGGGTATTAGAGCCGAAATGGTGACATGAGAAAGTGCGTGGGACGTACGAGGCCCTCAGAGAATGGACCGTAAAGTCTATGCCTAGAGTCGGAACACACACACACAGAGACAGACAGGCACACACACACACACACACACACACACACATCTACGTACACACACATACGAAGCAGATAATACTTTCCCCTTTCCACTTGAGAGAGAGAGAGAGAGAGAGAGAGAGAGAGAGAGAGAAACTGCGAAAACGTAGTTTGTAAATGAATGAGACGAAATTATGCAAAAAGGGAGGGAAAAAATAATCCTTGACGTTTCCCTTTTCAGATGTGTGTGTGTGTGTGTGTGTGTGTGTGTGTGTGTGTGTGTGTGTGTGTGTGTGTGTGTGTGTGTGTGTGTGTGTGTAGTACGTATGCAAGTATCTGTGTGCGTGTCTGGAGTGTGTGTGTGTTTCTGTGTATATATGTGTAACTGTGTGTACATGTAGTATATTGCAACAGTGTGTTTTGGCGTGCACGACTGTGTGTGCGCACGTGTGTTGTGTGCGTAAGAGTCTGTGTGTGTGCGTGTCTGCATCTTATCTCTTACCGTGTACCCAGACAACACAAACACTGGCCCCACACACACACACACACACACACACACACACACACACACACACACACACACACACACACACACACACACACACACGCACGCACGCACGCGCGCGCAAATGCATACGCACATAAATATGCACATTCACACTCAAAGCTCACAGTATCACATGATTTTATACATGAATAGCTGTCACACATTTACTCAAAATTACACACATTTAAAGTCTCTGTCTGTCTGTCTGTCTGTCTGTCTCTGTCTCTCTCTCTCTCTCTCTCTCTCTCTCTCTCTCTCTCTCTCTCTCTCTCACGTGACGACATGCTTACAGTACAGTATATCTCTTGGCGGGACCTGTTACTGCTGAGACTTGCCTAACTCATTGTATCTGATTGTCTCTCTGTCCTCCTATCTACCCTTGTCTGACCTTTCCCTACCCTTGCCTGACCCGTGCCTACCCTTGCCTGACCCCTGCTTACCCTTGCCTGACCCCCGTCTACCCTTGTATGACCTCTCTCTATCTTTACCTACCCTTATCCTTTCTAGACCTCTGCCTACCCTTGCCTGACCCCCGTCTACCCTTGTATGACCTCTCTCTATCTTTACCTACCCTTATCCTTTCTAGACCTCTGCCTACCCTTGCAGTCTTACTTCCTCTCAAGACTTTCTACTGTAATGCTGGGAATTACTTTATCCACTGGTTATCTGTGGATTCTTCGGTCACGATTCTTATTAATGCAAAGCTTGGAGTAAAATTCTTCTGCAGTTTCGACTGTTTAATTTCTTGCTTGCTACTTTTCCGTTCTCGTGTGGTTAGGAAGCTTTCTAACACCTCTTCCTTACCGTTTAATTCTGATTCTGCTCCGTTGCAACATTCTTGTGTGCTATTCACGCAATCTATGTTGACATTAAAAAGGTATCGGAAGCAAAAAGAGGATATTATTGGATGGTCTGGAAAATAAAATGCTAAGGAAGAGGTGCTAGGGAGCCTCCTTACTCAACGAGAATACGAACCATGGTCTTTATCATGAATCTCGGTTCGGTTATGTTCAAGCTTCCTGTGTTCTAGCACCGTCTTCAGTTATGTTCATATTAAACTTTCGGATATATTCTGTCTTCTCTTTCTCGATTATTTCCTTCAATGCAGCTATCTATGTGGTCTTTCTTAGCCCTTACCATCCTTTTCTTTGGCAGTTTCTTTGCACTCTGAAAAGTTTCCTGTCGTTACTGAGGGGTTTCCTACCGTCTGTTTAGTGCAATGCTTCCTTTATTATTATCGTGGTTCACATCAATTTTCTTAAATGCATTCGAATCTGGACACAGGTTAGGAAGCCCGTTGCCGAGGCCTTGCAGTCCACTCAGAATCTACCAACAATGGGCTGATCCTTTGCACGTGGGATTTGGATATCAGAGTTACACCCTTCCTCCTCTTCTACCTTCTACGTACCCTCTTTCCTCCCTCCCACCTACCACTTATCTCCTACTTACCTCCTTGTCTACCCCTTTCATCTCCTCTCTACCCTCTTCCTACCCCTGCCTGCTCTATGTCTCCTACTTACACTTCTTCACTGTCTGCCTAATTCCTCCTCCCTGTCTCTTGTCTCCTTCTTACAACCCTGTCTACCACCTGCTTCCCAATTTCATCTCCTGCCTATCCCTGTTTCCCTTTTGCCAGTCTCTTCTGTCTCCTATCTAACCGCCTGCCTGCCTATCCTTCCTCCCCTTCTCTCTCTCCTACGCTTAAACTTCTCGTCTCCTGCCTACCCTTCTTCTACCCACCCTCATGCCTATTGAATCCAGCCCCTCTGTCTGCCTCTCTCTCTCTGCCTCTTCCTACCAACCTCCCTGCCTCCCCCTACCTACCTCCCTGCCTCCTCTTACCTACCTCCCTGCCTCCTCTTACCTACCTCCCTGCCTCCTCTTACCTACCTCTCTGCCTCCTCTTACCTACCTCCCTCTGCCTCCTCTTACCTACCTCCCTGCCTCCTCTTACCTACTTCCCTGCCTCTCTCTGCTTCCTCCTACCTACCTCCCTGCCTCTCTCTGCCCCCTCCTACCTACCTCCCTGCCTCTCTCTGCCCCCTCCTACCTACCTCCCTGCCTCTCTCTGCCTACCTCCCTGCCTCTCTCTGCCTACCTCCCTGCCTCTCTCTGCCTCCTCTTACCTACCTCCCTGCCTCCTCCTACCTACCTCCATGCCTCTCTCTGCCTCCTCTACTTACCTCCCTGACTCTCTCTGCCTCCTCTACTTACCTCCCTGACTCTCTCTGCCTCCTCCTGCCTACCTCCCTGCCTTGCCACCCCATCACCAGCATCTCGCCACTGCAGGACAATGGTTTCTCCCAGCTTTCCCCACTTGTCCTCTTTGTTGTCACTCTCGCCCAGACCACCAGGATAATTATACGGATTTTATCTCTTCTGCCCGCCGCGTCCTCCCACTCCATCTCTCTCTCTCTCTCTCACTTGGGTGTAGTATGCAAAATAAATCAGTACAGAAGCCACAGAAGAGTAGGTCCGGAGAGAGAGAGAGAGAGAGAGAGAGAGAGAGAGAGAGAAGTGCTGATGACAGGTGTACAGACAGGTGTATAGTGTGCTGTCCTGCCGACCTGGGGTGACCTGACCTCCTAGGAGATAAGGGAAGGATAGACTTGTGTAACTCTGGCCAGGGGAGGGGGGGAAGGAAGGGAGGTTAGGAGGGTGGATGAGAGAGTTGGGGGTTAGAGAGAGAGAGAGAGAGAGAGAGAGAGAGAGAGAGGGGGGGAGGGTTGGGGAGAGTAGGAAGAGAGTTAGAGGGGTAGGTGGGTGGTGACAGTTTAGGAGGGGAAGATGGTAAAGTAGAGAGGTGGGGAATGAAGGAGGGGGTGATGTGGAAGTCGGTGAGTGGTGGTGGTTGAGGGGGCTATGATGGGGGAGGTAGATTATGGGGGAGACGGGTGAGCGTTAGAGGGGGTGGTGGGTGGGTGTCTGGGGGCGTGGGAAGAAGGACACAGGGGGCGGTGGTGGTGGTGCACTGGGAGAGGGGGAAATGGAGAGGGGTGGAGAGAGAGAGGGGAGAGGGGGAGGGGCAGAGAGAGAGGGGTAGGGGGAGAGAGGGAGAGGGAGAGGGAAAGTGGGATAGGGAGGGGGGGAAAGGGACAGGGGTAGAGAGAGAGGGAGAGAAGTAGAAGGAGAGAGGGAAGGAGGGGGGGAGAGGGAGCGGGAAAGGGAGAGGTGTACAGGGAGAGATGTGATGTGGGTGGGAACGCGCTGGTGGCAAATCATACACTGAGTTGACATGAAGAATGGGGTGGTGGAAACTGGGACTGAGAAAAATAGGGTGGAAATTAAGGTGGGGCAGAGAATGGGCGGTGAAGAGAATGGAAGAAAACGGGTGGTGGACAGAATGGGGGTGGAGAGAATGGATGATGGAGAGGATGGGTGGTGGAAAGAATGGGTGATGGAGAGGAGAAAGAAGAAAAAGGTTTAATTTCATGCCTTGCGACTAAACACGATCATCAAGACAAACAAGCCCACTTCCCCACGTGCCCTAAAATACACCCTCCAACCGCTGATGTTCCACCCAGGTCCCTAATTGCTGAGTGAACAAAGACAGGCGAAGAGGAGAAAATAATGGCGGATGACAAAGATAAAGAGGTGGGAAGGAGACATGAGAGAGAGAGAGAGAGAGAGAGAGAGAGAGAGAGAGAGAGAGAGAGAGAGAGGAGGGACAGCAAAGGTAAGAGCTCTCCCCCACCCTCCACTCCCTCCGACGATCAATTTGAGGCTTCGCAACACCTCTTCCTAAGCGACTTATTTTGCATACTACTACACCTTAACATCCTCAACCAAGCTATATCTATCGTTTTACCATTTCTATCTATTTCTATCGCTTTATTATCGACATGCATTATTATACATGAGGATACAGTGTGGTGTGTAAAATAAATCGCTCAGGAATATGTGTTACGGGGATGCTTGAGGTGTAAGGAACAAAATTTTCTAAACGTTTAAGTCGTAATGAAAGCTAGACAAAGAACACTCCATTTTACTATAATCATTTCGCCTTAACTTGGCCAAAAACAAACATCTCTTTATCTTAAGTGCTGAGTTGTAAGAAGAGACTTACATTAACATATGGTGCTAGTCACGAGGAAGTGCTATGGAAAGAATGTAGAGCCATAATACTGTCTTCTTGAGGCAGTGACCTACGTGAAATCACCAGCAAATAGACGAAAACCTGGGCCAAATTAATGCTAGTCACGAGGAAGTGCTATGGAAGCCGTAATACTGTCTTCTTGAGGCACACAGACCTACGTGAAATGAGCAACAAAACGACGAAAATCTGGGCCAACTGAATGCTAGTCACGAGGAAGTGTAATTGGATGTACAGCCGCAATTCCGTCTTCTTGAGGCAGTGACTTACGTGAAATCAGTAACAATGGGACAAAAATCTGGGACAAATTAAAGCATCATGCTAGTCACGAGGAAGTGCTATGGAAAGGATATAGAGCATACTGTCTTCTTGAGGCATCGAATTAAACCATCGTGGGCTAGTGAGGCATGGGATTCATTTTCCAATTTTCATTCCAACCTACATGACAGGACAATCTGCGTGCTGACGAGTAGAAGGAGCGAGTGGAATGAGGGCTATTAATTTCTTAAGGTCATTTCTGGAACGCCTGTGGTTAGTACAGAGAGTATTCCACATGACACAGTGCAATCAGAATAAACATAGAAAAGAAAAACAGGGTAAAGGTGCATCTCTGCCACACACTTCAGAAACCATCGTTTCAGAGAGAGAGAGAGACTGTGTGTGTGTGTGTGTGTCAGCCTCCAGTCTCCCTCCGGGCTTTCGCGTCTGCCTTGTGTCTGGGTATGTGTATCCGAGAGCAAGTACTACACGTGAAATGTTCCTGTGTGTGTGTGTGTGTGTGTGTGTGTGTGTGTGTGTGTGTGTGTGTGTGTGTGTGTGTGTGTGTGTGTGTGTGTGTGTGTGTGTGTGTGTGTGTGTGTGTGTGTGTGTGTGTGTGTGTGTGTGTGTGTGAGTGTGAGTGTGTGTGAAAAGTAAATAAGTGAAAAAACGGGGATTGTCTAATTATCTATCTATCTATCTATCTATCTATCTATGTGTGTGTGTGTGTGTGTGTGTGTGTGTGTGTGTGTGTGTGTGTCTGCGTGTGCGTGCAAGGTGGAGTGGCGTACCCTAGACAGCCTTGAGACACCACCGTGTCCCACTTCCCACACTGCTGTCTACCGTCTCTCTCTCTCTCTCTCACTCTCTCTCTCCTTCATCCATCACAATTTTACAAGCGTCTCTTAACTTACTCCAAGTTCCCTCGAAAGGTGGATGGTGGACTGCACAAGAAGGGCAATTTTAGCCTACAATCCACCACACTCCTGTATAAATGAGACTGGAGCCACAACAACAGATTTCCTTTCCTTTTGGCTGCCTGTTTTTTCCCTCTTCCTCTTTTCTCCTTCCTTTCCTACATTTTCCTCCTTGTTGTCTTACACTACTCTCCCTTTTCTTTCCTTCTCTCATCCCTCCTTCCTTTCATACATTTTCCTTCATGCTGTCTTTCCCTATTCTCCTTTTTCTTTCCTTCTTTCTCTTCCCTCCTTCCCTTCCTACATTTTCCTTCATGCTGTCTTTCCCTACTCTCCCTTTTCTTTCCTTCTCTCATCCCCCCTTCCTTTCCTACATTTTCCTTCCTGCCATCTTACTCTTCTTTTTCTCTCGTTCCTTCTCTTAATTTTCGTTTTCCTGTCTCCCTCCTTCACTTCTCTTTTCTCCTTCCCTTTCTTTTCATCACTAATATTCCTTCTCTTCTCTTCCCACTGTAATTTTAGGTTAATCTTAAGGACACTGTAGAAGCATATACTGTACTGCAGAAATCTATGTTTCCAAATACAGTATAGAAAAGGATTTACGAACAACTCATAAAAAAATGTGTCTGGGAAAAGCATGATGAGTGGTTTCCGTAGCAGCCAAGTCATGAACACACACACACACACACACACACACACACGAGAGGAGTAAAGAGTCTGCACACACACACACACACACACACACACACACACACACACACACACACACACACACACACACACACACACACACACACACGAGAGGAGTAAAGTCTACACGCACACACACACACACATACACACACACGAGAGGAGTAAAGTCTACACGCACACACACACACACACACACACACACACACACACACACGAGAGGAGTAAAGTCTACACGCACACACACACACACACACACACACACACACACACACGAGAGGAGTAAAGTCTACACGCACACACACACACACACACACACACACACACACACACACACACACGAGAGGAGTAAAGTCTGCACGCACACACATACATACACACACACACCACGAGGGCGGTATACAAGGACGGACGAGACAGGTCTGCATTCGTCCGGGGCTCGTCCCAGGATTTTGGCCTAGTTCCTGGAGTCATACATAAGTGGCGTGGAGATGCCGTAACTCCTCTTCTTTAGCGATTTATTCTGCACGTTACACCTCAGTATCCTCCTGTATGATCTCGAGAGCCAACTATGTCGATTTAGAAAGAAATATATAACACAGAAGAGAATGTCATATTGGCAAAACAAATCGCTAAGGAACAGGTGTTAAGAAGCTCTATGGCATGGCAAACTTCTCTGCACCGTCACATCTTTATTTCCACCTAACCCATCCCTCCTTCATTTTTCCTTCTTTCCCTTCCCTCCTTCTGTTCCTTCTTTTCTCCTTCCCCATCTTTATTTCTCTCCTTCCCTCATTCTTTTCCTTCTCAGTCCTCATCTTTCTTCTCTCTTCTCTCCTCTCCCCTTCCCAGCACGACCGTCCTTCTTTCTTTAGTTGTCCTATTTCGTCTCTCCTTTCTTTCTCTTCGAGATCTTCCTTCCTCCCATTTTTTCCATTCCTTCTCATCCCTCCTTCTTTTATATCCTCCTTTTCCTTCTCCTCCCTCCTCCTCTTTTCTTTTCAACATTCCCCTCCTTCGTTCCTTTATTCCTTTACTTCTCTCCTCCATTTTCTTCAATTCTCTTACTTCTTCTCCCGCCGCTTCTTCTTCTTTTTTTTTTTTCCTTTCCTTCACACATTTTTTTTTCTTACCTCCTGTCCTTCTCTCCACTCCTCCTCTTTCCTTCCCAACACTCCATCCCCTCCTTCCTCTTAAGTTTTCTTCCCTCCTTCCTTCCTTCCTCTTCTTCCCTATCGTTTCCATCCTTACAAAGTTAATAGGCCTGCAGTACTTCCTCAACTTCTTTCTTTTTTTTCTTCTTTCTTTCTTTCAAGCATTTCTTCAACTTGACACAATTCATTTATTTCTTCATCGATCCCTTCACTCTTAACTGCTCTTGGGCAAATACACAACTCCTTTTTCATCACTTTTTAAAGGAATGTATGAGGTCGAGGGTCATGCACAAAGACACATAGTTAGGTTATTATGTTCTTCCATGTTCATTAATCACGACAATTATCACAGAGGTACGTCAGTGTATTTGGAAAAGTGTGGAGGCCATCTTGCATTCCCTTTTTAATATTGGCAATCTTCAGTTCACTCTCTTCATTCCTTCTTGTCTCTGTCTTCCTTCCTTCTTTTTCTTCCTTACCTTCCCGCCGTTCTTTCCCTTCCCTTCTCACCTTCTTTCTTTTCTCCCTACATCCCTTCCGTTATTCTCTTCCCTCCTTCTTTCTTTTCTTTCCCTACCTTCTCTTTTTTTTCTCTCTCTGCCTTCCTTCCGTTCATTCTCTTCCTTCTTCCTTTTTTTTTCCTCACATCCCTTCCGTTGATCCTCTTCCTTCCTTCCTTTCCCACACCCCCTCCTTCCCTCTTTCTTCTCCTACTCTCCTTTTCTTCACTCCCTTCCTTCCTTCTACAACTATTCCCCTGTGACAGAACTACCACTATCATACTAACCAGAAGAACCACAACTACCACTATCGCTGTCCACCTCAACAACCACAACTACCAGAATCCTCCTCAACATCCACCACTACCGCTACCACTATCCTCAACAGCCACAACTACCACTATCATCAAATCCAACAATCACTGCCACTTTCCACAACAACAACTACCAAATTACTATCCCTCCCTAAACAACCACTACCACCATCACCATTACTATCGTTCATGCCTCTGACCTCGCAACGCCATACATTCTCTCTCTCTCTCTCTCTCTGGTTCATCCATGTGACCTCCAGACGATCATATTCAGACTATGGGCCGTATACTCGTTTAAGGAAGCTCCCTATCACCTTGTCCTAAGCGATTTATTTTGCATATTACTCCTTATTATCCTCTTCCACGTCATTTAAATAACTCCAATACCACCATACTTAGCACTGATAAAAAAAAAAAAGCGAATCAGTATTAACCAGCCATGTCCAAAAACAAATCGCTGAGGAAGAGGTGTTAGGGAGCTTCCTGAACCGACGAGAAAAGGGACTTGAGAGATTTTTCGAACTGGGGGGGGGGGTAGTCTTCAAGAACCATTTAACTTCTTGGGTGCTGTCTTAAATCGGTGACAAGAATTAATTAAGGAGGATATCCCCGGCTGGAGATGAAGCTAAGTCTAGGGAATGTTTGGGTGGGAGAGAGAGACACACAGGTTAGACTTTCAATTCCCTATTTTTCTCTAAATTTTCATAACCCATCTTCAAGGAGTATGGGTTCTGTGTGGCGCGAAATGTTAGAGAGAGAGAGAGAGAGCGAGAGAGAGAATTCTAGCTCTAACCGTTGTCTCTCTCCCAGTCAATATTTCCAAGTGTAATGGACCATCTAAATAACTAAGTCTAACACAGCCTAGCCACACCTAACCTAGCTTCTAACATAGCACAAAGGAACCTAACCCACTGTATTCAAACGTAACCTAACCAAATGTAAAAAAAATCCTGTAGCCTAACCAACTTAACCTCACCTAACTTCACTTAAACCTAATCTAACCCAATACAATCTAACCCAAACCAACATATCCCAACCAAACCTACTCTAGTCAAGCCCTACCTAGCCTTGCAATCCCTCTAAGTACACACTGACCCCTATCCGTGAAACGACTCTGAACGAAAAGTCTAAGTGTGTTGAACGCTATATTGGCTCTGAGTGGTGGGAGTTCCGCAGTGCTTCGTACCGGTGTCTCATTGCTTCGAACTCGCCTTCATGTCGCATCTTTCTCTCGTCACACACCCGAACTCTATGACTCTGAGGCCACAACTTTTTTTTTCTTTTTTTTTCCTTTACAAGTCTTTCATGGTCACTTGTGGAGGTTCAGAGCGGTCAAGGAGAGATGGGTGTCTGCGTGTGGGTGTGCTGGGGTGAATGGGTATATACGTGTGTGTGTGTGTGTGTGTGTGTGTGTGTGTGTGAGAGAGAGAGAGAGAGAGAGAGAGAGAAAGAGAGAGAGAGAGATTGGATGTGGTCTTACATATACAAGGAAGCTAAAAGGAAGGACCAAAGCCTAAAAGCCCGCACGAATGTTCTTTTCAAGAAAAATCATGGAAGAAAGCCATATGTATATTTAAATGCATGCACTTTTGCATGTATGTGTATGTATGTATGACTGTATGTACGTATGTATGAATAAACGTACTTTAGAGGTTTGTATGAGCGTGTGAACGAGTGAGCATGAATGCATGCATGTATGTATGTATGTATGTATGCGGGTATGTATGCATGTATGTACGTATGTATGTATATGTGTATGTATGTAGGTATGTAGATAGGTCTGAGCGTCTCTGTGTGTTCAAGGATGCGGCTGATGTGTCTATAAATCTTATGTGCAGACGCTGTTGTGATAAAAAGTCAAGGTGCATCCTACAACGTGCCGAACAAGTGTGTGTGTGTGTGTGTGTGTGTGTGTGTGTGTGTGTGCAAAAAGGGTAACAACCCGGAGATAGAGTGGAAGGACAGACGCAGGAGGACAGCCCAGGGTAATAGAGTCAAGCGATGGAGCGCCAGAATGAGGCAGACAACTAAAGTATTATAGCAAACGTTATGCGCACGCGCACACACACACACACACACACACACACACACACACACACACACACACACACACACACACACACACACACAAACGCGCTTTCTCTCTCTCTCTCTCTCAGCACAAAATTACGCAAGCATGCCATCTACAAAATTCCCACTCGTATATTTTATTTTTGAAGAGAAATAATACCCAAAACTGCTTGATCTTCTTGCTCTATAGCCTAATCAGAAAAGCATGGCACCAAAAGCAAAAAAAAAGACCATCGCAAAAAAAAATAATAATAATACTAATAATAAAAAATAAACAGCATCACTATACTATGCTCTTTTTACTCTAACTTGGTCCAAAATTGCCATTTCTCCATCTTAAATGCTGAATTATAACAAGGGATTAGCACTTGAATATACTGCTAGTCACGAAACAGTATTATGGAAGGGATGTAGAGCAGCAGCACTGACTTTTACTCCGGCACAGAGGGAGGTCGCGGTCGAGAATTCGGCTGCTGTCCGAAATAACGCGACTTCGATCCAGAAATGTCCATCATTTGAATTTCAGTAAAATACACTATACTAATATTCCACAATACCCACCAACATTTGATTAAAGCATCCCAGCTAACATCACCACACATGAATGAGGCAGCCTCAACATGTATTCAATAATAAGAAAGGCGGGTATTAATGCTAATGTGGTGACATAGGAATGAGTGTGGCATTAATATGACTGCTGGACAATCGATCAAGTTCATGTCCAGGGGCACACAGTACCGGTAATTAGAAAAAAAAAAATGAAAACAAGTGGACGGAAGACGAGGACACCAGTGCTACGCTGGAGTTGGTGTGGCCTCTTATTAATGTTGACACCTTTATTTACAATCCTGAAAGACGCAAGGCACCAGTAGGGGCAGGAGCGTACAATACATCAGGGAACACATGGGTTACCTTTCCAAACCTTATTAACGAACTACAAGGTGGGATGAACACTGCACCGCCACCCTCCTGAGTCACGGGACAGTCGGTACCAGAGTTTTGATGCCGCTGTTTTTGTTAACGTTTTTTTTTTTTTTTTTTTTTTTTTTTGGGGGGGGGAATCTACATCAGCCAACAATGATCCGTGACCAGTTAAAATCTTCAGTGCCAGCTGCTGGGGTTTCATCAAACTGATTTTGAAAAAAAAAAAAAAAAAAAAAAAAAGCAGAACGGGCGCCAGGACTTTTGCTGGCGACTGTACAGAGAGAGACACAAGTATCTTTCCAAAATTTAACGAATACACAACGGAAAAACTCGAACCAACTGAAACACAAACGAGCAGAGACGGGGGCTTCACTGTAATTCGCTAGTTGTCCATATTCCTCAGCCGGAACTTGGAATATAGCTGTTTCTCCGACTGTGCATAGGGTGACACATCTGAGCCAGCACAGGGACAAATGGCGACAACCTTCCGTGCATTAACAGACGAAGAGTGACAAAGTTTTCCTCTTACACTGATTAGGAGGCGCCCCACAACGACCCTCTCGTGCAGGGAAATAACACACCGGTAGCACCCTCACACCTCATCCACTACACACCGATACCATCCCCACACCTCATGCACTACACACTTCATCCACTACACACTGACACCACCCTCACACCTTATCCACTACACACCGATACCACCCTCACACCTCATCCACTACACACCGATACCATCCCCACACCTCATGCACTACACACTTCATCCACTACACACTGACACCACCCTCACACCTCATCCACTACACACCGATACCATCCCCACACCTCATGCACTACACATTTTATCCACTACATCGACAGGCATATCATGATTACCACACACAACCCCCCTACACACACATTTCTATCTATCTATAGCCAGACTCCTTAATCCCGTATGGAGTGGCCATAAACAAATCGCCTCAAGTTCAGAAATATTACCCCGTGTTTCCAGCCCATCTTGAATCATGATAATAATAATAATAATAATAATAATAATAATAATAATAATAATAATAATAATAATAACAACAATCTATCTATCTATATACCTAGGCTGCTTCCCCCAACAATGATAATAATAACTAGAATTCTGAAATAGGTGAAGGAATATTAAAAGAACTCCACATTCCAGATGATAACACCACATTCTAGATTAGAAAGACAAGAAAAATTCCACACCTGTACATTTGATACGATGTACAGTCTTTGAAATGTACACAGTATTAAGAGTGGTTGTGGTAAATGGTACATGGCTAATAATGCATCATAAATTGAATGTGCAGAGATAAGTATCACGATTATGTAAGAATTTGTAATTTCGTGTAAATCATTATACATGGCAAGCTACTATGTTCTGGTGAATTATGTAAGCAGAAACGAGTGTCATCGAAGGGAAACCATTGATCATGTCTGTGGTTTTTAATCAGGACTATGTAATGACCATTTGCAATTTGTCATAATAGCTGTTACAAAATCTTAAAAAGTAGACACTCTAAGGATTCTGAAAATACTTTTGTTATCACTGTAAGCCTAATATTATGGAACTTTTGGTATGGCCCAAAATTTTTTGCGAATTTTGGCCTGTGACCTTGAAATCAAGGTCAAGGTTATTCATACTCAAACCTTGTTCACTCTTGACCCACTACATTTCCACCGAGTTTTGTCAAAATCGGCCAAATACTTTCCGATTTAGCACTTTCAGGCATGAGGCGGCCATTTTGATTTTCCTCAATATCTCAAGAAAGTATTTGGTGGATCTCAGTATCAATACCCAGGTGCACTAGTATATGTTGACGGCTACATACCGCAACATTTACAAAGCAATCGAATCAGTAGTTTTTGCTGCAGAGAAGATAAAAAATCGAAACAAGTAACATACAGGGCGCTAAAGCTAGGGAAAATTTTTTTTGCCAAAAGAAGCCTGCAACCAAGATATATCAATCCTGAAAATTTCAAGTCTCTATCTCGAACGGTCTTGAAATGCCAGCTTTCCAGATCTCCCCCCCCCCAAAAAAAAAAAAAAAAAAATTATATATATATATATATATATATATATATATATATATATATCAGTAAGAACTCCACAGTATGTGGAGTTCTTAAATACAAATGAAAGGAACTTAATAAAGTGTTTACTGATAAATCAACGAAATCAAATCTATCAAAACTTCATCAAGTGGAATTTAGTCACCTAAACATTATAAATATATATACACTTCAACAAACTGCACTACACTCACTCTACAAACACTGATCTACTGGAACGAGAACCAGGGAAACTTCCTAATGAAGTGTCTTTAAAAAAAACTCAAAAGTTTCACACCATACACGCCCCCACCTCAAACACCTCCACATTCCTTACCTCCACTTCCCTCTCCTCCTCCTCCAATACTCCCCCCCCCTCCCTTCATCCACATCCCCTTCACTCCACTTTCTCCACTCCCCCTCGCCTGCCCACCTCTCCACTCTTCAATATCCCCTCCCTTCCTCCATATCCCCACCCCTCCTTCAATTTCCTCCTCCACATTCTCCTTACTCCTCCATCCCCCTTCCTCTCCCGCTCCCCCCGAGTACTTACATGGCAGGCTGGCCGAGGTAGACGTCAAAGAGGGAAAATGCAACATAACTGAAAATAAAGAAAAATTGTGAGATATAGTAAGTGCCTGATAGTGTGTGTGTGTGTGTGTGTGTGTGTGTGTGTGTGTGTGTGTGTGTGTGTGTGTGTGTGTGTGTGTGTGTGTGTGTGTGTGTGTGTGTGTGTGTGTGTGTGTAAACAAGTTCAGTATATGGAAAAGTTTGAAAATACTAATACTCATACATTCATATTCTGCCTATGATCTTATTCCAGACCTTTAATGCCCTATGACGAACGCAGGGGCCCGGGGCTAGGCTAAGTTCAGGGCGAAAATGTTCTCCCTTGAGTGGTATTCTGTGAGCAATACACCCCAACCACCCCTTAAGTGTAACCTTTTTAGCCACACCCGACTGGAGCACCGTAACCCACTACACCACCAGGCGTCCATTTGGTTATACGTTTACCATCCAAGCTGTACCGTCTCATGTCCTTTGTCAAATCCCCTGTGAAATGCCCTGTTAAGTTCCCTGTCAAGTCCCTGTCAAGTCCATTGGCAAGTCCCCTGATAAGCCCCCTGTCAAATCCCCTGCCAAATACCCTGACAAATCCCCTCCCCAGTCCCCTGTCAAATCCCCTGCCAAGTCCCCCGTCAAGTCCCCTAACAAATTCCCTGCCCAGTCCCCTGTCAATTCCTCATTAAAGTCCCCTGCCAAGTCCTGTGCCACGTCCCCTGTCAAGCCCCCTGCCAAGCCCACTATCTCAGAGGTCGCTTCTACGAACTTCACCCAAACTTTTCCTTGATCTACCCGCAGGTCACTCGGGATTCCACCTTCTGAGTCGTGGTGAATTTTGGATATTCTCTTAACCCATTTTCCTTGGCGAATTATTCTATTACACTTTAAACATTCTCTTGTATACCATTTTTATTGACAAAGTTTGTACCATTATATTTACGAGGATACTGATGTGTAATGGACTTCTTCCTTTATACACACTGACTTCTTCCTTTACGATTTTTTTTCCAAACTACTCAATAATATCCACTACTTTTTTTCTTACATCTTTTTAATGCTGATACAGATTGCATAACACAAGACTACAGTAACGGAGCAGAATCAGAAATAAATTGGTAAAGAAGAGGTGTTAGTAGGCTTCTTAACCGCATCCCCAAACCTACGCCCACGCCAGCATACTGAGCCGTCCCCGCAACACACAAGATAATACCACGTGAGTTTCTAGTACTGCGCTATTTACGGACGACCTGGTACTTCGTATTTCATTTATCGACGTAGTTTGCCTCAATACAAGAAAATAAATAAATAAATAAGGTGCACTGGGCAGAATAAATCGCTAAGGAAAGGATTACACGACATTTCTAAATCCACTTCAGATACGGCGTTTGGTTGGACTAAAATCTCTCTCATAAGGCACACTCTTCATTTTGTACAGATATCGCTTCTATGTCTAACCTAACCCAACCTAACCAATTCTAACCTAACCTAACTTAACCTAACCTATTCTAACCTAACAGCCTAACTTGACCTAACCTAACTTAAACTAACTCAACCTAACTTATTCTAACCTAGCCTAACCTAACTTAAACTAACCTAACCTAACCTAACCCAACTAACCTAACCTAACCTAACCTATTCTAACCTAACTTAACCTAACCTAGTGTTCAATACTATATGCAAATGTACAGACAGAAATACATGAATCTTTCCATCGTCAGACGAAAACAGCGGAAAAAATCGAAACCATTTGAAATACACACTAGTAAAGACAGGGGTTTTCACTGTATTTCGTCGGCTGTACATTTTCTTCATACGTAATTGGGAGATAACTGTGCCTTTGTACAATTAAAATCAACAATTTCCGTGTGAACAAAATATAAATAAATGAAAGTGTAAAAAAACGACTGTGTGTGTGTGTGTGTGTGTGTGTGTGTGTGTGTGTGTACGTCAACCCACCACCCTTGCACAGGCCTCACCCACGATCTACCCACGTGTAACCAACTCCTACCGGTCCCCCTCCCCTATTCTCACCCCTCCTCTCCCTCCCCCTCCCCTATTTTCACCCCCTCCCCTCCCTCCCCCATCTCCGCGTCTCATTCATTCACCCTTCACCCCCTCCTTGCCTCTCCTTCAGCCTCTCCCTCACTCCCTGCTTATAAGGTTCTTGGTCTCAATGAATGGATACCACAGTCACATCCCACCCTATAATGAAGTCTCGTAACAATTGAGATATTTGCACCTCTCTCTCTCTCTCTCTATCTATCTATCTATCTATCAATCTCCCAACCTCCACTCGAACACTTGCTCTAAGACACTTCATCTGTCATCTTTGCTGTTTCCTGCATAGTATGAATACAGACGTAATTTATGATAATGATATTAATGTAGATTTAAGTTGTACTTACGTTTACAATATGAAAACCATACCACGACTACTACTATTAATTATTCTATTATTACCATCATTATGATGAAGAGGTTTGTCTATCTATCTATCTATTGCCAGACGCCTCAATCCCGTTTGGGGTGGCCACAAACAAATCGCCTCCAAGTCGCCCTGTCCCCCGCCATTTCACTACCCCTCTCCCAACTCACAACCCCCTCTCTCATATACCTCTCCACCCCATCCCTCCATCTCATCCTCGGCCTCCCCCTCCCTCTTCCCCCCTCCACCTCACTCACATACAATCTCTTCGTCAGTCTTTCACCCTCCATCCTCTCCACATGGCCAAACCACCTCAGTGTGTTCCTCATAACGCCCCCTAGCACATCCACCTCAACACCACAACGTTCCTTTATATCCTCATTCGTCAGCCTATCTCTCCATGTGACTCCACAGGCTCCTCTTAAATAACTCATTTCCACTGCTCTCACTCTTGACTTGTGTCCTTCCAACAACGTCCAAGCTTCACTTCCGTACGTTAGAGTTGGTATCACAATACTGTCATGTAGTAACTTTTTCACTTCCATGCTCACTTCCCTGTTTCTTATCACTGCTTTCAAAGAACCAGCAACCTTTCTTCCCTGCTGTACCCTTTCAAGCACTTCACCCTCCAAACCTCCATCCTTACTCATCACACTACCCAAGTACTTAAACGTACTCACATTTTCCAATTCCTCACCATCCAACCTCGCTGTCCATTCACTGACTTCACCTCTCTCAAAGACCATCACTTTACTCTTCCCTACATTCACCTTCAGATTCCGTTTGTACTGTGACTAAAAACTGCAGGCTATCTCGTACAATAATTGTTAAATTACTGCCTGAGTTTTATTTATTGGACCTATAATAATTTTACTCCTCTTCCTCCTCCAACTACTACTAGTAGTAGTAGTAGTATTAGTAGTATCATGATCATCATCATTATTATTATCACCATCACTATCCTCCTCATTATCATCATCATCATCCACACCCCTGCCACACCCAGCCTGCCTACGCACCCTTTTTTTCACCTGCCCTGCTCCCTACGCATACCAGGCGTCCCCAGGGCTGCCACTATCTAAACTACATCTGACGGCGTAAGGGCCAGCTGTGCGTATAAGGGGGGTTGGGTGATGCGTAGGGGATGAAGAATGCGTATGTAGGAGTTTGGGGGGATGGGGATGGACGTATGGGGTGGGGGGCGGGGAAGGGGGTAATGCTTTGGGATGCATATACTGTACATGGAGGAGGGGGAGGCTGCACTGGCTCTCGAGGGGGGGAAGGGGAGGGGGGGATTCAGTTGATGTGCATGGGGGTGTTGGGGGGGGGATAGGAGGGTGTACATATGGGGCACAGTGGAATTAATACCAGGTAACCACTTCATCCCTATGTCGTGTTTTCCATGCCAAGTAAACAAAGGTATTAAGTTCAGTAGTGACTATTTGATCAAGGGGACTCAGATTTTTTTTTTTTTTTTTTTTTTTTTATGCGAGGAAGAAGGAACCAAAGGCCATGAGCCCGCAGTAACAGTTCCCTCCAAGAGAAAAACAAAATACAATAGAGAGCCAAATTCAAGATCCGATCATTTTGAGATGCCTGGACACACTGCGTTTGAAAGACTGGAGATCATAGGCAGCAGGAAATACAGACAGAGGGAGACACTTCCAGAGCTGACCTGTTGCATAAATGAAAGACTGGGAGTAACGGTTAACTCTTGCATTAGAGAGTTGGACAGAAAAGGGATGAGAGTTTGCTGCCAGACGGGTGCTACGCGCCCGTCGTAGAGGTGGAGGAATGCAAGCAGACAGTTCAGAGGAGCAGTGACCATTAAAGTAGCGATAGAAAAGAGATAAAGATGCAACAGTGCGGCGAAGAGACAGAGGTTGAAGGGAGTCAGTAAGAGGAGGAGAGTTAATGAGACGAAAAGCCTTTGACTCCACCCTATTGAGAAGAGCTGTATGTGGGGAGCCTCCCCACACATGAGAGTTGTACTCCACACAGGGGCGGATAAAACCTCTGTATAGAGTCAACAATTGTGCAGGGGTAAAGAAAGAGCGGAGTCGGCTTAGCACACCCAATCTCTTGGAAGCAGATTTTACAAGAGATGTAATATGATCTTTCCAAGATAAGTCCTGAGTAAATGAAACCCCAAGCATGTTCAAGGATGATGCAGGATTAAGCTGAATATTATTAAACATTAATGGGTATACCTGTGGAAGATTTTGTCGGGTTGATAGGTGTAGGAACTGAGTCTTAGATGCATTAAAGACAACCATATTATTTTTACCCCAGTCAGCGATACGAGCCAAGTCAGACATTAGGTGTGCCATAGCCTCATCCCTTGTTTCTTGAAGTAGCTGTTGAGATGGGCGTTGGGGGAACCGAATGGAAAGGTGAAGGGTGGAGTCATCAGCGTATGAGTGGATAGGGTTAGATGTACAGCTTAGAAGATCATTGATGAATAAAAGGAAGAGAGTTGGTGATAGGACAGAGCCCTGAGGAACACCACTGTTGATAGATCTAGGAGAAGAACGATGGCCGTCTACATACTAAAGGTGTCTTAAATCGGTGAATATAATCGCCTGGGTCAAGCAAGAAGAAAGCAAAAAAAAGAAAATAAAATAAAAATAAATAAAATAAAATAAAATAAAAAATAAAAACGGGTTACCGGGCTGGAAGGGCTAAGGTGGTGATGGAAAGAAATGTATGATGTATGTAGGTTGAAAAACGATGACTACAAGAGTTCTGAGTGATGGGGGTTTGCGTAGGCTATGGGGTGGGGGAGAGGGGAGAATGATGCGTATGGGGTGGGGGAAGGAGGGGATGATGCGTATGGGGTGGAGGAGAGAGGAAAATAATGCGTATGGGGTGGAGAAGAGAGGAAAATGATCCGTATGGGGTGGAGGAGAGAGGAAAATGATGCGTATGGGGTAGGGGGAGAGAGGAAAAAGATGCGTATGGGGTGGAGGAGAGAGGGAATTGATGCGTATGGGGTGGGAGAGAGAAAGGAATGATACATATGGGATAGGGGAGTGAGGAGAATATGCGTATGGGGTGGGAGAGAGGGAAATGATGCGTACTGGACTGGGGTAAAGATAGGGGGGTTTGGGGTGATGAGTATAAGATGCGGGCAGGATGATACACACGAGGGGCTTGGTGGGTTGGAGGCTTAAGACATACTAAGTCCCATAGGAGGCTTCGTGGCTCCAATTCCTAGGCGATTTATTCAGCAACTTGCCCCTTTAATACTTTCTTTTTGATAATTATATCTTTTAATGTCGACGCAGCTTTTATCAGCAGTACACAGGA
>NC_137015.1:38429904-38449904 GCF_032717465.1 Coenobita brevimanus
TGTGGCACCACTCACCCACCTACCACCCACGCTACACCACCACCGCCACCACAGATAATCACTACCACATTGCCACCACCACCACGACCACCACCACCACAACTACCACCGCCACCACAGATAATCACTACCACAATGCCACCACCACCACAACTACCACCACCACCACCATTCCATCCCACCTGGCAGCACTCTCAATCACCTGGGGTCGCACAGCCTTACCAGTTGCACGAAACACAATATAATCTCAGTAATCCCAGCCTATAATCCCAGTAATCCCAGCCTATAATCCCAGTAATCCCAGCCTATAATCCCAGTAATCCCAGCCTATAATCCCAGTAAACCTAGCCTACAATCCCAGTAAACCTAGCCTATAATCCCAGTAAACCCAGCCTATAATCCCAGTAAACCCAGCCTATAATCCCAGTAAACCCACCCTATAATCCCGGTAATCCCAGCCTATAATCCCGGTAAATCCAGCCTATAATCCCAGTAAACCCACCCTATAATACTGGTAATCCCAGCCTATAATCCTGGTAAATCCAGCCTATAATCCCAGTAAACCCACCCTATAATACCGGTAATCCCAGCCTATAATCCTGGTAAATCCAGCCTATAATCCCAGTAAACCCACCCTATAATACTGGTAATCCCAGCCTATAATCCCAGTAAACCCACCCTATAATACCGGTAATCCCAGCCTATAATCCCGGTAAATCCAGCCTATAATCCCAGTAAACCCAGCCTATAGCTTCCTACATTCACCCCTCCAGTATACCTGACCCCGATTTCCATTCTGTATACTATTTTTTTTTTTTTCCTTTTTTAAATCTAGGAAAGTCTGGGTTAGGCTGTTTGTTAGTTAGGTTAAGCTGATAGGTTTGGTTAGAGTCTAGGTTAGGGCAGGTTAGATTTGTTAGGATCAGGTTAGGTTAGGTTAGGTCAGTCTAGGTTAGGGTAGGTTTGTTTTGTTAGGGTGAGGTTAGGCTGTTTGTTAGTCAAGTTGATGTTAGGTTTGGTTAGAGTTTCAAGAAGAGGAAAGGTGAACATCCTGGCAAAATCAAACTTAGCACCTAGTAAAAAAACAAATAATAAGTAAATAAAGGACTAGCTGCATATACAGGGTGTTCCGTAAATAGCACTCCAGTGGAAAGCCCGTGGAAGGTATCTCGTGTGTTGCGGGGACGGCTCAGTATGCTGGTGTGGACGTGGGTGTGGCAGTGATTTAGGCAACACCGAAGACAGTGGTAATGTATATGCAAACCAAATCGTTCAGGAGGAGGTGTTAGGGAGCTTTCTTAACCGACGAGAATGTGGGAGCCTACAATATACATACAACAAACAAGTATATACAATGGGGAAACATCATCATTATAATCATCATCATAATAATCATCATTATTATCATCATCATCAGTAGAAGCAGTATCCTAACCCTATTCCCACTGCTGGCCTAATGTTAAATGCGAAGGGTCGGATCCTGAGTCTGGAAACAGGAAAAACACGATGTAGGAGAAACACAGCAAAAAATATCCGTGTGTGTGTGTGTGTGTGTGTGTGTGTGTGTGTGTGTGTGTGTGTGTGTGTGTGTGTGTGTGTGTGTGTGTGTGGTGGGGGAAAGGTGAGAGATTATCACATGTTGTTTATTTTTGGCCTATTCAGCAACACCACTACCGCATTAGTCTATGTCTGGACGCAAAATCAATTACTTGGATTACGTTAATTACCCACCGATTGCCGGGGTTATTAATTTTGTGGTGTGGGCGCTAATTATGGGTGGGGTGGCGCGAGACAGAGGTCGAGAGGGGGGCGGGTGGGTGTGAGGTGGAGGGTGAGGCGCTGAGGTTGAGGGGCAGGGGACAGGGCAAGGGGGTTGGGGTGGGGTATGGGATGGAGAGAGAGGAGTCGTACGAATTGGGGTGGGATGTGAGGAGGGTCAGAAAAGTAGGGGTGGAGGAAGGGGTAGTGTGGACTGAGGGGGTAGTGTGTAGTGGGAGGTAGGGGGGACAGGAGATAGGTAGGAGGTAAGGGCATGAGATGGGGTAGATGTAGAAGGAAGTTAGGGGGGTACATGAGGGGGGGAGGGAACATGAGGAGGGATGAATGTGAAAGCACCCCTACCTTTTAGAAGTCATTTACAAAACTGACATAACCAAACCCTGCTGTATTTTCAAAGCTCGATTAATCTCACATGCTTTTCACCCTTTCTGAACGACGGCGCCCCCTATGCCTAATTTTCCTATCAACACACGATTCTTTCAGCTTACGGGAGGCCTCTTATGGTGAAGGGGTTGAAAGTTATATCTGATTGTCCCAACTGGAAATGAGAGTGACTATGGGTGAGTGAATGAGAGTGAGACTGAATGTGAAAGAGTGTGAAAGTGTACCTAAGACTCTTAAGGTAGTACCTCCCAGGGTCAGTGGCATCCATTCATCTACTGTCTGCCTACCTACCTACCCACACCAACACGCAAGCGCTTACCTACCTACACAAACACACATCTACCTACTCACACACACATTTACCTACCTACCTACCCACACACACATCTACCAACCTACCTACCCACACACACATCTACCTACCTACCTACCTATCCCCCCACACACATATACCTACCTACCTACCCTCCCACATACACAAACCTACCTACGTACCCCCCTCACACACACACACACCTACCTATCCCCCCCCCACACACACCTACCTACCTACCTACCCCCCCACACACACACACCTACCTACCGACCCAAAGACACACACACACACACACACACACACACACACACACACACCTACCTACCTACCGACCCAAAGACACACACACACACACACAATCCGCCACACATCCCGTCTCCTACTGCACAGAGACTTTTCTAAATCCCTGTACAATATCCTTCAAGATAAAGCTTTCCAGAAAGAGGAGCTCAAGATAAAGCTTTCCAGAGAGAAGAGCTGAAGATAAAGCTTTCCAGGGAGAAGAGCTCCATGTCGTACTGCCACACAGTCACACACACACACACACACACAAACACGCCAGATACAGTTGCAGACATAAACCCCAGACGGCTACATCATACATCACTGATATATTGGAAGTAACTTTTTGACTAACGTGCACGTGGGCGAGTGGGAGTGGGGAGGTGCAGGAGGGAGAGGAAAGGGGAGGAGAGGGGAGAGGAGGGGAGGGGTGACGGGTAGTGGTAGGGGAAGAGGGAGTGGGAGGAGGAAAGAGAGGAAGTCCGGAGGAAAACAGGGCAGAGGGGAGGGGGAAGTTGAGGGAGGGGGTGCGGATGTGGGCGTAATATGAAGGCGGGGGAGGTTCTGGGCGGGGTGAGGGGGTTCTGGCGTGGGTGGGAAGGACAAATTATGTGGATGTGCAGTTGCCACCAATACCACCCTCTCGCATCTGTCACTATGCGACGAGTTTTTGTTCATCTAATTAAAAAAAAAAAAAAAACTAATAATAATAATGAAACGTGCTAGAATTTCGCCTCACTGGTTCAAAATCCGGAAGTGAAAATTAAGGTACTGAGAGGGACCGTGCACATGGGGACACAACCTACCCGTTTTTATGTAAAGAAGAAAGAACCAGAGGAGCGCAAAATCGGAAAGGTATTCTAAGATAACGCATATGAGAGCCAAATTTAAGAACCGTTGATTTCAACATGCCTGGGCACATCACTTTAAAAGACTGGGGATCATAGGCAGAGGGAAATACAGATTGAGGAGGACAGCTCCAGAGTTGTCCTACTGCATGTATGAAAGACAGGGGGTGTAGGTTAACTCATGCATTAGACAGACTGTTTGACAAGAGGTGTGAGTACGTTTCCAGACAGGTGCTACGAGCCCGCCGTAATCGAGAGTGGAAAGGATGCAGGCAGACAATTCAGAAAGGCAGTGGACCTTGAAACTGAAAGAGCAGACATATGCAGATTTAACAGTGAAACATGTTATCTAGTGCACATGTGATGGATGTGAAGAGTCATGAATATCTTTATGTGGGTCGGTTTACAAATTTTTGGTTGTCTATAATATTATGTGACTGTACATATTACTGATGTACAAGTGTATAAATGTACTGACATGTATAAATGGATGTTCTGTATAGGACGATGAGTACTCTCTGTTGGGTGTATGTGTGTGGACAGTTTGTTGGGAGAGGTTAAATATGTGCACTTTTACTGGGCGAACGTGTGTGATTTACACTTAATTACGCGTGCAGGTATATGACTACATCTGTGTGTGTGTGTGTGTGTGTGTGTGTGTGTGTGTGTGTGTGTGTGTGTGTGTGTGTGTGTGTGTGTGTGTGTGTGTTGGCTACACGAATGTACATTTTACTGGACGGACAAAATATAAATGAATGTATAATTATTAAGTGTATATATGTATAATTTTACACTCACTGTGCCTTTATACGAACATACATTTCACATACATACAAGCGTTTATTCACTGGCAGTGCATGTGCGTGGATATCGTAGTCATCACGATTAATAATGTATGTCTGTCTCATTCATTTCGGCACACAGGACGAGGTGTTTTGACATGCTGTACCCTATGTCATGTTTGAACGACTCCAAACACACACACACACACACAAATGTAGTCCCTTTCTATGTCCTTTTTTTTCGTGATTAACGCTTGTGTGTGTGTGTGTGTGTGTGTGTGTGTGTGTGTGTGTGTGTGTGTGTGTGTGTGTGTGTGTGTGTGTGTGTGTGTGTGTGTGTGTGTGTGTGTTTGGAGTTAATTCCCTTGGTCGCGTTTTTTTTTTTCATTTATTTTTACTTTCGCTGGGGCCATACTATCTTATACAGCTGAAGATGAGTCTAGGGTCCATATTCTCGTTGGCTGAGGAAGCTCCTTAACACCATTTCCCATGCGATTTATTTTATTATACTTACTGTCCTATACTGTTACATACAGTATATCCTTGAAATTTTTTTTATGAATGGAAGATGGAACCAAAGGCCATACACTACATAAATAACGTAAAAAAAAATAACCAGCCACATCCGAAAATAAATCGCTATAGAAGAGGTATTAGGGAGCTTCCTTACCGACAAGAATACAAGCCTAGGAACACTCGGGCTTAATCTGCTACCGTGACCCTTCTTATGGCCGGGGCAGCTACTTAGTACAGTAATCCAGCTAACGTCAATATATCCATTATCAACACTGAGATTTGCATGTAACTCCGTACTCTATGTCACTCTGTCTCTGAAATCCCTCCAATTTTGATTTTTAGAGAGAGCTTCGTGGGAAATGAAACGCTGCTTTTCTTCCTATGCATCTTCCTCCTTGGCTATCCTTATCCTTAATGAAATAGATAGCAAAATTCTAGTCTTCTTTAGCAAACAGCCTCGAAGGATAATTAGGTTGTTGCTGTTTGCTTTCCTTTGTACCTTTCCTATCACTCTGCCTCCCTATTTACTTCCCCATCACCCTGCCTCCCTACCCAACTCATCCCCCATTACCCCTCCTCCCAACCCACCTTATTCCCCACTATCCCTCCTCCCTATCTACCTCCTCCCCCATTATCCCTCCTCCCCCATTATTCTGCCTCCCTACCCACCTTATCCCCCATTATCCTGCCTCCCTATCCATTCCCTTCACCTGCGAGAATTCAGACCATTACGCTAGGGTCTGTTTGAATCACCTGTCAGAATCCTCGTGGGGGAAGGGTTGGATCTCTGCTTGCTCTCACCCCCACTATCTCTGACGTCATAGGTGAGGTTGGGCAGACAGCAGGAGAAGACGTATCCATAAATTCTCTTGTGTATAGCTTTTGCCTCTTCATACATCACCTTCATTCACACCGCCATCATTCACTTCCCAACCAAATTATTCATGCACTTAACCAAATTACCCACACTGCATGAATTTCGATGACCCTTTAGTGAGGTAGCTAATGAATCTCTTTGGTCACTAGTCAAATTAACCCTCCAATCTGACTAAACACCTGGCCATCAACCGGGCTGAAAGAGGTTAGGGATCTCTCTCTCTCTCTCCCTCTCTCTCTCAAACAAGCTACAGGATCCATTTATAACTACGACTCCCAGTACAGCGCAGGGCAGGGTCAAAGATCAAGGTCAGGCCCCAGTAAGGTGGCACAGTGAGGAGCCGCGAGGTCTGGCAGGGCAGGTGGAGGGCCGGGTGGTCAGAAGAAGATACAGCAGAGGATGAAGCAGACTGAGCAGAGGAGGAGGGATAGTGTTTAATCACAGGCCACGTGGCATACCCTTGGGAAATGCAAGACGTTATCACCCTCTTCTAAAATTAACCTTTACATCACACCCTTGCCTTAGCCTTCTTCTTCCTCCTCTTACCTCTTCGTCTTCTTTACTGTCTTTACCCCCTCTTCCCTCCTTTATATTACTACCACTAAGACTCCTCCTCCTCCTCTTCACTTCCTCTTAATTTTTTCACTCTTCCTCTTTCTTTTTCCCCTTTATGCTACTACGGCTCCCTTCCCCCTTTATGCTACTACGGCTATGACTATTTCTTTTCCTTCTCCTCTTCTTCTGCACTTCCTTTTAATTTTCCGTTTCCTTATCTTGTTTCTCCTCCCCCTTTATGCTGCCACCCCTGTGACTACTTATTTTCCTACTCTTCCTCCTTTTCTCTTTCCCTTCCCCTTTCTCTTTCTCTCCCCTTCCTCCTCCTACCCATTTCTCTCTACCCCTACCGCTACTTATATTTCCTCCTCCTCCTCCTCCCTTTCTCTTCCTCTTCCCCTTTCTCTTCCCTTCCTCCTGCTACCCATTCCTCTCTACCCCCTCAGCAACTGGCCACCCTCCCCACCCCTCACCCTTTTCAATCAAGCAACAAGTGTGTAAGCCTAGGATACCTCAAGACACAATCATGCTGTATCAGAATTAACCTTCGTATCACCCCATCTCCTCACCTTCCCTTTCCTTTCTGAATGTTTTTATTTTATGTGAAGAATGAGCCACTCCGTTCCCATGAATTGGTCTGTACTTTTATGTCTATTGCAACCGAAAAAACTACTTGATTACCGTACAAAAAACCTGTCGCACTGAAAGGATTAAGGGATTTATCGAAGAATTATTGAACCTCTACAGTTCAACTAAATCTCCCTAAACCCGTGTCAAATCGTCTGAAGGTTGCATGAGTTAAACGAAAAATGCGTCATCGGATTTCTGACAACCAACCTGCCTGTCTACAAGAACATTATATATTTTAGTCAACGGTACTCCATTCCTTCACTTACCCATTTACCTAAACACTGTACATTTACTTCCCTAACTACTCATATGGCTACCTATCTACCTACATTCCTAACTGCGTGGGCATCAAAAAATCTCAAATTCCTTCCCTCATCGGTACCTACTTACGTACCTATAATATGACCATCGTAAAAATATCTAATTCATTCCATCACTTATCTACACAACTACCTACTGTACATACAAAAGCCTACCGGTAATAACATCTCGTGTAAGTCTTTCTTTCCTTAGCTCCCACGTCACCTGGGGCCTTCCATGTCACCTGCACGTCACACTTCTTGATTCGACTGCTAAATATTTCTGTTCTTCTCTTCACACGCGCAGAAACACAGATATAAATGCGGACACCCATCAACCATACGCCTCGAGGAGAGAGAGCTGGTCACTCCATCCGGCTCAGTGGTAAAGGCCTGACTCAAGACCGAAGGGCCGAGAGTTCACACCACGTCCAGGTAGCTGCCCTGCTGGGAGAGGTAGCGCTCTCCCGTCACCTAGCGGGGCTATATGATCGATCAAGGTCAAGCTTGGCGAATTAATTTTTCCATTTTTCTATCCGGCCGGGAAACAGCAGCTCATTTCTCTCCCTCTCCCTCCCCCCCCCGTCTCTCTCTCTCTCTCTCTTTCTCTTTCTCTCCCATCACTGCACTCGCTCCATTATTCCCTTTAATTACCTTACGACTTTCGCCAAAAATAACTCGCCATTCTATTTACAGCTAATTCTTCCTCGCCCCCACCTCTAATCATCACCACATCTGTCCCCCTTCTCTCCAATTCCGCTAATTAAATTTTGGACAAACTCAAAAAATCTTGCAAACTCTTTCCTCATCGGTATTTTCTATTTCCATCTTGCCATTTCCATCTTTTGAGCCTTTTTCGCATAAAATTTTCGGGACTTGATGGATTTTCGACACTCAAAATCTTGCCAGTTTTCATCTTTTTTTCCATTTTCTCATATTTTTGACATTTTCCACATCAGATTTTTTACCGGCCTACAGAATCTCCTAATTTCGTAAAATCTTGGCTTTACTTGGACTCCATGTATCACTAAATCCCGCTTAACATGAGACAAGTAATGCTCAATACGTCGAAAGCTTCTGATATGCTCTTGACGCTATTCATACTCGGTTATAGTCAAGCATTAGCCTCACCCGTTTATAATTGGAATGTAATTGGCTTTACATTGAAAGCATACTATCTATCTATCTATATACCTAGGCTGCTTCCCCCAAGGAAAGGGAGGTAGGCGAGACAGGACGACACACTCCCCATTTACTCATCCATTCAAACACATTTATTCGCATGTTAGCCCCAAAGGGGAGAACGGACAGATCCTGCACAAAAGTGGAATTAGCTGTCTACAAAATTCAACAGCAAAACACTGACAGGCTGGAACACAGAACGAAGAACGCAACGAATGGAGAACGTGTGTGTGTGGATACCTGGGCACTTCCAGGGTCAAGATATTTCCTAGAATCAATGTACACACACGTAAGGTAAGGTCTGCCGAACAGGTGAGAAGAGAATGAAAGCTGGACGGTCGGGACAAATGCTAAACGGAGATGAACTTTTTGAAGGTTGGTTATCTTCTTCATATTCGCTAATTTCAAGATTATTACAGAAATATTATCCAAGACAGGTATTCCTTATCTATTCCCTTCCCTGTATCTCCACTGACCGATAGAGAGAGAGAGAGAGAGAGAGAGAGACGGAGCAAGCCACAAGGAAGAGGTCAATGCACTATGAAGTTTGCCAATGGTTCAAGATTGCGTTGATCATTACAGCAGTCTCAAATGCTTCTCAATTAAGCCTTAGAGCAAATGAAGATTGTCCTTGCTTGCGGCTCTTACAGTTTTCCCACACATAATTATTTATTCTCTCTCTCTCTCTCTCTTTCCTTGAGACAGTTGTACTTTCATTTTTCTTCTCTGTCACTGCTGACTCACATAAGTTCCAAGCTTCTCCCACTCTCTCTCTCTCTCTCTATCACCACAACCAAACACTTAAACACATCCAAGCTAATAATATCGCCTCTTAATTAAGCCAAGTCGACCTCCATCCAGAATCACACACACAAGATTGACTTACTGACAAACACACGTGCAGAAACACGCAGACAGCGAAGGGGGAAGACAGGAAGGTGAAAGACAATATGATACGAAATAGGGAGATGAGGAAAATGGGAAAGTGGAAAGGCAGTTGGGGAAGAAAAAGAGGCGGTGGGGGAGAGGGAAGGGAAGAAAGATTGGAAAGAGGAAGAGCAAGAGCCAGGAACGAGAGACAGACGGAAAGCGAGGGGGTTGGAATGAGAAACGAAGTGAAGGAGGAGAAAGGAAGGTAAGGAAGACGGGAAGGGAAGAAGGAGAGGGAGAAGGGATGCGAAAAGGGTGAGGAAGAAGGGAAGGGAAGAAGAGGGAGAGGGACTGGAGACAGCAGGAGGTAGATGAAAAATGAAGTGAGGAAGGAGGAAGAATGTGAGAAGCAGAAAGGAGGGAGAAGAGAGGGACAGGAAGGAAATGGAAAGAGAAGGCAGACTCAAGAAGCAATGGAGATGAAGGTGTGTTTGAGGAGAGGTGGAGGAGAGGGAGGAGGAGTGAGGGAGGAGAAGAGATGGGTGGGACGTGAGAAAGGAAGGAGGAAGGGGGGGGTGGAAGGAAGTGAAGGAGGCAGAGGACGAGGAGAGAACCGAAGGAAGGTAAAGAAATAAAGGAGGCGTGTGAAGTAGTGAAGGAGAACAGAAGGACGGCGTGAAGGAGAGGTGAAGGAGGGATAAAGGTGATGAAAGAGATAAGAGTAAAGTGAATTATGGGAGAAAGTGGTGAGCGTGAGATAAGAAGCAAACTGTATGAAGAAAAAGTGATGAAGGAGTAAGAATGATTTGTATGAATGTATTTTAGCGCTCGTCATGCACAAACACCTGGCCTAAGTGGTATATTACGGAACCTGAAGGGGAACTGATCCGTAGAGGCGAGGAACACTACTCCACATCATTTGGGAAGTAGCCCCCCCCCCACCCACTCCCTCATGCTAGAATATATACACTGTGGTCCACGAGGTATATAAGAAACTGCAGTGGATTATACTTTGGCTATTTCTGAGTCAGCAGATAGATAGACATATAGATAAATAGATAGACTGATAGACAGACAGATGGATGGATAGATAGACAGACAGATAGAGATATACATATGGATATTAAGAGACAGACAGACACACAGATATGCATAGGCAGATATACAGATAGATAGAGAGACAGATCAACAAGTGTCCAATTCTCAGCCATTAAGGTATTATGAGATACACTATTTTCGCCCTTAAGGTCATCAGTAAATAAAGCTCCGTTTTGACTGATAATCTGATCCATGTTCATGTCTATCTATTTATCTATCTATCTAATAATGCTTACTCCATTTTACCCAAATAATAAGCTTTTGTAGTTTTTCACATCTCTCTCTCTCTCTCTCTCTCTCTTGGTGAATGGTGCATGTTGAAATTAACGCTTATGAAGAGGCTGTGTTTGTGAGGACAAGGATCTGTACAATATTTCAATAAGGGAAGCTGGATAGGGTAAAGAAAAAGGTGAGAAAGAGGAAAGAGATAGAGAAGTGGGGGAGGAAGAGGGAAAGAATGAGAAAATTGAAGAGATGACAGAGAGAGAGAGAGAGAGAGAGAGAGAGAGAGAGAGAGAGAGAGAGAGAGAGAGAGAGTAAATGAAGGAGGCGAGGTAGAAACGTGTGGGAGGGAAGAACAAGTCTCACTGGTGCCTAATTGTCCCTCTTCTGTTTATCCTTCCTTCCTTCTTTTCCTCCTTCTTCCTTGGTTATCCTTCTTTCAATCCTCCTATTGTCCTACCTTCCCTCCTCATATTATCCTACCTTCCCTTCTTCCTTCCCTACCCCTTCCTTCTTCCCTCCTTCTCCTTTGTTTATCCTTCTTTCCATCCCCCTAATATCCTTCCTTCTCTTCTCTTCTCATCCTTCCTTCCCTCTCCCTCCCATTTCCCTTCCTTTCCTCCTCTTCCTTGTAGCATTCCTTCCATCCTTCCCTCCTCCTCCTCCTACTATCCTTCCTTCCCTCCTCCTCCTCCTGCTATTATAATCCTTCTTCTATCCTTTCTTTCATCTTGGTACTATTATCCTTCCCTCCATCCATTTCCTATATCCTTCCTTCCCTCCTCCTCCACCCATTATTTTCCCTTCCACTTCCTCTATCCTTCTTTCTCTCCTCCTCCTACGATTCCTTCTTTTCAATTATCCTTCCTTCCATCCTTCCTTTCCCCCTTTAGTCTCTCTTTCTTGCTCTTCCTTCCTCCTCTTCTGTGTTCTCATTTTTTCTTCCAACAACTTCCTGCCATTCTTCTTCCTCTCTCCTTCTGTTCTTCAATTATCTTGAGAGAGAGAGAGAGAGAGAGAGAGGAGGGGGGGAATGAGAAAGGGTGAATATTCGTGCTTTTCTCTTTCTGTCTTTGGCTCAAAATACAGTTTCCATAGTTACCTTACCTTGTGACAAACAGCCAAGAAAGGACCAATGAGTATGTTGTAGTTTGCCTTCCTTTGTACTCGTTTGAGGGAGGAAGGAAAGAGAGAGGGGAAAGAATCAAGGAGAGGTAAGAAGGAAAGGGAGACGGAGGGAGAAAGAGGGAGAAGGGGAACATAGGAAGAACAGATGCCAAAAGACCCATGACAAGATTTGCTGTTGGGATCAAACTAATACCACTAAAGATGTGTGTGTGTGTGTGTGTGTGTGTGTGTGTGTGTGTGTGTGTGTGTGTGTGTGTGTGTGTGTGTGTGTGTGTGTGTGTGTGTGTGTGTGTGTGTGTGTGTGTGTGTGTGTGTGTGTGTGTGTGTGTGTGTGTGTGTGTGTGTGTGTGTGTGTGTGTGTGTGTGTGTGTGTGTGTGTGTGTGTGTGTGTGTGTGTGTGTGTGTGTGTGTGTGTGTGTGTGTGTGTGTGTGTGTGTGTGTGTGTGTGTGTGTGTGTGTGTGTGTGTGTGTGTGTGTGTGTGTGTGTGTGTGTGTGTGTGTGTGTGTGTGTGTGTGTGTGTGTGTGTGTGTGTGTGTGTGTGTGTGTGTGTGTGTGTGTGTGTGTGTGTGTGTGTGTGTGTGTGTGTGTGTGTGTGTGTGTGTGTGTGTGTGTGTGTGTGTGTGAAGGATAGAAAAGAAAAAGGCTCTCTCCCGCCCATCACTCCATCCCGTAAAACTGCCGGCAGCAAAAAGACAGAAAAACACCATAGGATGACGGAAGGGGGAGAGGGATGAGGGATGCGATAGATGGATGGCGTGAGAGAGGAAAATAAGAAAATAAAGGGCTAACGGGAGAGGTGGGAGGGAATAAAGAAGTGGAAAGGAAAGAGGGAAGAATGAAGGAAGAGGTGCAGGGAAGGAGGAGGAGAGGGGACAGGAAAGGGAGAGGGTCGAAGTAAGAGGGAGAGGGGAGGAAGAGAGGGAAAGTGAGGAAAGAGGTAGAAGAGGAAGAGAAAGGTAAGAGGGAAGACGGAGTGATGAATGATGGAAGAGAGGAGAGTACGATGGTACCAAAAGGAAACCGCATGAAGGAGAGAGACGGCAGGGAAAGAAGAATGGAACAGAAGGGAGGAAGGGAGAGGGAGAGAAGGACTGGCCACACATTCTGGGAACATTCTGGAGTGGTGTCGAGCCCCACTAACTACCATTTGAGCTGTGGAGTGGCTAATTCTGTGGGAAATAATCAATTAACCAAAACCTACACAATACCACCATCCACTGACACTACCTGCTGAGGGATTGGAGGAAGGGGAAGCAGAAGGGAGGGAGAAGTGAGAGAAAATGGGAAGGAGGAATAAGAGGGAGAGGTGAGAGGGAAGGGGGAAGAGGAGGTAAAGAGAGTGAAAGGGAAGGAGGCATGGGGAGAGAGAAAGGAGAAAGAGAGAAGGGGGAATGAAGGAGACGATCAAGACAGAAAAAGGAAAGGGAGAAAGGAAGGAAGGATGGGAGAGAGAGAGAGAGAGAGAGAGAGAGAGAGAGAGAAATTGCTTGAGGAGGGAGAGGGTGGAGTGAGTGTGGGTGGCTGGGATTCGACTCCCACGCACACACATGTATGCACACACTCACACGCACACAGGCAGACAAATGCATCCAAACCAAACGAAAATAACTATATGCAGGAAGCAAAACACACACACACACAAACACACACACATGCAAGTATAAGTTAGAGTCCAAGACGAAAGATCTACACAACGCATTATGAACGCTTATACTAACCAATCAAAAGCTTAGGTTTGGTTAGGTCTGGTCAGATGAGAGTTCAGCTGAATTCTTATATTAAATGTTAATCAAAAATGTTCACGTCCCGTCTTGGTCCTTGAGCCCGACACACACACACACACACACACACACACACACACACACACACACACACACACACACACACACAGAGAGAGAGAGAGAGAGAGAGAGAGAGAGAGAGAGAGATGCACAAATACAGGAATATACGGTGCTAAAAATATCAAAAACTCACATGCACACACACATACATAAAATCAGTCATACCATACATACACAGCTAAGATATCAGCTTCAAGAATAGCCCAAAGAACTCACTACACACACAGACACACACACAAGGTATATACAGTAATTAAAGGACTGGCAACTTGCAACTCTTACTGTACAATAACCCCGAAATTATCCTTGTTAAACGCCCACGCACACGTACACACACAAATAAGCACACATACACACAGACATGCACACATTAATAACACACACACACACACACACACATACAGAAGAGAGAGAGAGAGAGAGAGAGAGAGAGAGAGAGAGATTAAGGAATACCCCAACAATCACGTCTAAAAACAAATTACAACTAAACTTGCCTCAACAGACTTTCTCTCTCTCTCTCTCTCTTTCATCTACATCCCGCCCACACCGTCCCCCAAACCGCCCCAAGTCACGGTGGAAATCAACGAGTGAGAGAAGTTGGAGGATAAATTAGGTGATCCTCTTGGGGCTTTGAGATGGGGGCAAACCTGGCGTGGGTGCTGGGAGGGATGCACGCCCACACACACACGCACACGCACACGCAAACACACACACACACACACACACACACACACACACACACACACACACACATTCATGTCAAAACACTAAGCAAACAAAACTCTCACATGCACATACAAGTTACAGACAAATGAATAAATATTTTAATGAAAACACACACACACACATTCATGCCAGAACACTACACACCTCTCGCATATGCATACAACTTGCAAACAAATGGAAAAGTATTTTAATGAATACACACACACACACACACACACACACACACACACACAGAATTAGGCCAAGGTAAAGGCAAAAAGATCCCTGTAAATAAGGGAGGAAAGGTAGTACCATCGAGGAAGACAGAGAGAGAGAGAGAGAGATACCAAATCGTAACGGCAATGGGGAGAAGAAGCTGGAACTCTAGAAATCCGTCTCTTCATCAGTCTATATAGCAACTTACTGAGAGGGCAACGGGAGAAGGACAAACAGACAACAGTAAAACCAGAGGACAAGAGAAATAGAGCACACACACACACACACACACACACACACACACACACACACACACACTGGTCCTTTCCCTGTAGCATGTTGAGTGAGGGAGCAACAGGAGAACAGAGACAAACAGTAAAACCGGAGAACAGTAGAGTTGCAAACCTACACACTAGCCCTTTTCCCTGCCCTTACACCTACACTCACCCGCCCACCGCCACGCACTCCTACAACACACAGCATCGCGAACTGGCCTCACTTTTTTTATTTTCTGTTTTATTTCCCTTGCTCTGAAGCCCTGAGGGAAGCCAAAGCACCGTGATATACTTCTCGCAACTCCAAGGCGATATGCAGATAGGACGACGACGACGACGATGATGATGATAGTGGTGATGATGATGATGATTGTGGTGGTGGTGGTAGTGATGATGGTGATGATGATGATTGTGGTGGTGGTGGTAGTGATGATGGTGATGATGATACGATGATAACTGATGCTTGATATGGTGAAAATGATGACTGATGGCAATGATGATGATGATAATGGTGATGATGAAGATGGAGATGATGGTGATGAAGATGATGATGATGTTAGTGGTGGTGATGATGATGATGATGACTGATGGCAATGATGATGATGATAATGGTGATGATAATGATGATGATAGTGGTGGTGGTGGTAGTGACGATGGTGATAATGATACGATGATAATTGATGACTGATGATGATATATAAAAAAAAAAAATAACTGAAACCAATCTCTCATCTATCTTACGAGACCTCACTACATCAGTTACATTAAAACATCATGAAGAAAAAGGAAGGCAGTGAATAAATAAAAATACTATTAATAAATGATAATCAGCCCAATAATTCCCTTAGTCGTGGGAGGAATTATGAAGAAAATTACACCAAGAAATAATTACAGAAAAATAATTAGTGAAACAGACTAACATTTAACCCATTCACTACGACAACGGTTAGCTTTTTTTTTTCTCTCTCTCTGGTTTTTGAATTTCGTAACATTTTTTCCTTAGCGATTCATTCTGTATATAACACCTGAACATCCTCTTACATGATACCGTGCCGATAAAAACGTACATGACACCGTGCTGATAAAAACGTACATGACACCGTGCTGATAAAAACGTACATGACACCGTGCTGATAAAAACGTACATGACACCGTGCTGATAAAAACGTACATGATACCGTGCTGATAAATAATATGTCGATATTAACACGATACAAATTAACAAGAGAGTGTTAGGGTGTAGTATGCAAAATAAATCACTTAGGAACGGGTGTTAGGAAGCTTGTACCACCTGAAATCTGGACTTACGAGGGATTTAAGAGTGTTACGGTGTAGTATGGAAAATAAATCGCTTGGGAAAAGGTTTTACGAAGCCTGTACCACCTGAAATACGGACTTGGAGGGATTTTGAAATAGTCTCCGGTAACCACTTCACTACGATGACCATTCTCTATTATATGGTATTCTTCATTTTGTTTATTATTTATTTATTTATTTACTTATTTACCTATTTATTTTATTATTTATTTATAGGAGGGCCAAGTCAGCCGGTCCCACTCTAAGGATTTTCACCAGCAACATCCTTCACTCTAGTAAAACCCTATTATTGGCTATCGTCGTGCATCTCTCTCTCTCTCTCTCTCTCTCTCTCTCTCTCTCTCTCTCTCTCTCTCAGTTCCAACACTTCTATTCACTATTTCCGCCCACTCCTTCCAGTTCTCTTGTTGAAGGGAAGGAGAGTTGGATGGAAGGATGCAGTGATGAATGGAATAAGAGATAGATAGATAGATAGATGGAGAGAGAGAGAGAGAGAGAGAGAGAGAGAGAGAGAGAGAGAGAGAGAGAGAGAGAGAGAGAGAAAAAAACAGACACAAGGAAGGAAAGAAACAGGAAGAGTCAGCGAAAAAAAAAAAATAGTGTAAGAGCGAAAGAATAAATTTAAGGAACAGAGAATAAGAGAGAGTGGGAAACAGGAGAAATAATTAAATTGAATATAAAAAGAAATGATTACAGGACGATCAGTAATAAAACAGCGATACGATCTTTGACCTCCTGACCTTTGACCTCTCACACCTGACCTACGAAATTTGACCCGAATAGCTGACCTCGGACCTCTTTTGGGGGCTTTACATATCTGACCTCCGACCCTAGAAATGTGACCTCTATTTTCGACTTTTAAAATCTGACCTCAATCACTGACCTTGCATGACCTCCCTTCTTTGAGTTTTAAATTATGACCTCGATCCTTGTTTTTTGGAATTCCTTTAATCTTGAAATTTGGCCTCAACCTTATCTTTGACCTTTGGAATTTGGCTACTGGCTTTGACCTCTATCTGTTATCTTTAAAATATGACTTTAACTTTGAGCTTAAAAATCCGTCGCCTATCACGGGCCTTTGAAAACTGAATTCTGTATCCGATTTTAACCTATATCTTTAACCTCTTAAATTTAGTCTTCTTCTTCTTCCCTCCCTCCCTCCTTCCTTTCTTCCTCCCCTCCCTCCTTCCTTCCTCCATCCTTCCACCAATGTCTTGCTTCTTTCCAACCATCCTCTTTTTCCTTCTCTTCTTTAATCTTTCTTATTCCCCTTCCTTCTGTATTTATATTCATTTCTTCCATTCATTCTTGTTTTCCTTCATTCTATTTATATTTCTTTTCCCTCCTTTCTTCCATCCATTTATCTTTTTTTTTCTACTATTCTTTCACCTTTCTTTTCATTCCTTCTTATAAATTATGTCTCTCCTTCTACTTTCATTCCATCCAATTTTCTTTGCATTCCCTCTTCACATAGTTGCTTTCATTCCTTCCTTCCTTCAGTCATTCATTTCCATCACTCAGTCTTTTCTTCCTTCCATTTTTCTCCCACTCACCTTTCTCATCCATCCTTCTTTCACTCTATGCCTCTACTCATTTCATCCTCCCTCCTTTCCTTCCTTCCAACCTTCTCTCTCTCTCTCTCTCTCTCTCTTGTTTTCTTCCTTCCGTTCATTTTTCCTTTCTTTCCATTTGCTCTTTCTTCCTTCCCTCTAGCTTTCTCTTCTTCCTCTAAATCTCTCTTCCTTCCTTCCTTCCATCTTCCTCTCTCTTTTCCCTCCATCTCTCTCTCTCTCTCTCTCTCCCCTCTCCGTCCATATTTCTCTTCCTTCCCTCCATCTTTCTCATTCTTCCATTCATCTTTCTCTTCCATTCATCCTCCTCTTTCATCCATCTATCTTTATCTTCCTTTCTTCCTTCCCTCCATCCTCCCATCTTTCAACTGCTTGCTGCCTTCCACCTTTCCTTCCTTCTTTCTTTCACCTGCTTGCCGCCAGTCTTCCTTCCATCCTTATCACCCTTCCTTCTATCCAGCTCTTTCTTTCTCCCTTCTCTCCCTCCATCCTTCTCTGACTTCCTTCCTTCTATCAAGCTCTCTTTTTCTTCCTCCTCTCCCTCCATCCTTCTTTGACTTCCTGCCTTCCTTCCATCTTACTCTCCCTTCCTTCCTCTCTTTTCTTTTCTCTCCCTTCCTTCCATACACATCTTCCTCCTTTCCTTCCCCCCATTTCGTCTTTATTTTCTCCATCTCTCTCTTCCTTCCTTCTGCTCCTCCTTTCATTCTCCCTCCCTCCCCTCTCTCCTTACTTCTCTCTTTTCTTCTCACCCCCTCCTTCCTCCCTCCCTTTTCCTTCCCTCTATCTCTCACTTCTATCCCTCTTTCCATTCTTCTTCCCTTTCTCTTCCTTTCTCCCTTCCATCCCTCCTTACGTCTCTTCTTCTTTCCCTTCCATCCTTCACTTCAGCCTTTCCTTCTTTCCCTTCCTCCCTCCCTTCCGTCCTGCTCTCTTTCCTCACATCTCTTTTCTCTCCCTCCTCCCTTTCTTCTTCCTTCCCTCCGTTCTCCAATGTTCCTACTCCTTTCTTCCCTCTTTCGTTTTACTTTTCCATCCCTCCCATTCCTCCTTTCTTTCTTCTTTCCCCCTCCTTCCTTTCTTCTTTTCTCCCTGTTGCCTTTCTTCTTTCCTCCCTCCTTCCTTTCTTCATCCCGCCTACCTCCCTTTCATCTTTCCGTCCTTCCCATTCCTCCTTTCCTCCCTCCTCCTTTTTTCCTGTCGATCCCTCCCATTCCTCCTTTCCCCCCTTCACCCTTTCTTCTTTTCTTTCTCTTGCCGTCTTTCATCCCTCCTCCCTTTCCTCTTTCCATCCTTCTCAATCATCCTTTCCCCCCCTCCTCCCTTTCCTCTTTCCTCCCTCCCCCCTTTCTCTTTTCCTCCCTCCTCTCTTTCTCCTTTCCTCTCTCTTGCCTCCTTTCCTCCCTCCTTCTCCCCCCCCGACCTTAGACAATAATAATCTTAGGAACCATCACGCCGTATTTCGTCTTCACCCTACCTTTACCACCCTCTCACACGCCCACCCACCCCTTCACTGCCATCGCTTCCCTTTATACCTGCCGCCCACGCACGATTTCATTTAGATTGGGATGCCAGACGATTTCCACAGCTTAGGAGACACGCCAGACGATTTTATCCAGCTTAGGAGAGATGGAAGACGATTTTATTCAGCTTAGAAGAGATGGAAAACGATTTTATTCAGCTTTGAAGAGATGTCTGACGATTTTACTCAGCTTAGAAGATGTCAGACGATTTTATTCAGCTTAGAAGAGATGTCAGACGATTTTTATTAAACTCAGATGTCAGACGATTTTACTCAGCTTAGAAGATGTCGGACGATTTTATTCAGCTTAGAAGAGATGTCAGACGATTTTATTAAACTCAGATGAGATGTCAGACGATTTTATTCAGCTTAAATCAGATGTCAGACGATTTTATTCAGCTTAAATGAGATGTCAGACGATTTTATTCAGCTTAGAAGAGATGTCAGACGATTTTACTCTGCTTAGAGATGTCAGACGATTTAGCTGCTTAGAAAATCCCTCTGGCAGTGAAGGGAATAAAAACAATCTCCATTACCCCTTCCACTATGACTATCTTTTATCTATTTAACTCTGGCTGCAACTAAGCGATTTTTCCTATTAATCTATCCATTTATTTATTTATTTTTTGCCCTGCCTAGACCCCCTGTGGTGAGTGGATTAATTATCTCTCTTTGACGTGTAATTAAACTCCGGTGAAAAAACGTAGCACAGTAAAACAGAACAGGGTCGTGAAATAATTACGGAAGTTACACTGCTCCAAAATTATAGCTAAACTGGTAATTA
>NC_137015.1:38452404-38554904 GCF_032717465.1 Coenobita brevimanus
GGAAGGCAGAAACGGAGTGAAGGAGAAGATGAGATGAAGGATGGGAGAGAAGAAGGGATGGAAAGGAAAAGAAACAAAGGGAGAGAGAGGAGAGGGAGGGTGAAAAAGAAAAAAGGCAAATAAGGAAGTGACAGAAAAAGAGATGGTGAGAGAAAGTAATGGTATAAGTAGCTACTAGCCCAGGATCATGTGACAAGTAGACCCAGTGGAGTGCAGGTCCAAGCAGCCCTCCTACCACAGTCCACTATCCTCCTCTGAGGGGACAGGGAGAGAGCTGAGGAACGTTTGTATAACCAGGTGGCTGGGCATCTGGTTATACAGATACCACTGCAGGAACATCTCCCAATCCAGCACCGGAAGGACATCTGGGACTAGAGGCATGGATGAGCAAAGAGGAAAGGATGAAGAAAGGAAGAACACTAAGGGAGAGCCAGGAAATGATGGTGAGGAAGAAAAGGGGAAAGGAAGGAAAGGAGATACGGAAGGGAGGGAGGGATGCAAAGCAGAAATAAGAGGTGAATGAGAGAAGTTGGAAAGAAAGCTGTGGAATGGAGATGGTGGGGGGGGGGAGATGGGGAGGGAGAAGAGAGGAGGAGAAAAGAATAGAAGAGGGTTTAGTGTGAAGAGAAGGGAGGCAAAGGACAGTGAACTCTCATGGAAGTTGATTAGAGAGAGAGAGAGAGAGAGAGAGAGAGAGAGAGAGAGAGAGAGTGTGATACAAACTAATAAAACTCAGTAACGTAAAACAACAAGTCAATCACGAACAACAACAACAACAACATCAGACAGCCAGACATATAGACAGATAGCGCTGACCTGGGTGTGGCTGGCACGTGGCTCACTCAAGATAGTGTGTGTGTGTGTGTGTGTGTGTGTGTGTGTGTGTACCGGGCTGCGTCTGACTGCGTATCTTGGAGCGTTTGTCTAGGTACCCGTCTGTGTGTGTGTGTGTGTGTGTGTGTGTGTGTGTGTGTGTGTGTATGTGTGTGTGTGCACGCCAGGGTTGTGTGTTTGTATGCATATCTACTAGGATGATTATGTGTATGTGTGTATGTGTCTGATTGCGTTTTTGGATAATTCACTGTATATGTATATGCATATTGTTTTCTGTGCATATCTGAGTGTATAAACTTTAGTGTGCACATTGTGTGTGTGTGTGTGTGTGTGTGTGTGTGTGTGTGTGTGTGTGTGTGTGTGTGTGTGTGCGTGCGCGCGCGCGCGTTAACGATTGACTGAATGAGTATACGTGTGTGTGTGTAAGGACAAGACAGCAACCAACCCATGTGAGGGATGGGGGTGGAGGGAGGGCGGAGCCTACGAAAGGGGGAGGAGCTAGCGCATTTTCTTTTAACCCCATCCCTTTCATCCCTCACTCAGCCGCCTGTATGTCTTATCACTCAGCCCTTAGACTTAGCCCTTTTCTAAGTCCCGCCCCAGTTGAGGAAGGTCGGGGGGCACATTCATAATGCATCTTAACCAAATTCTGTGAGACAAAAATTCCATGCCAACTAGAAATTATGGGACTCATACTGTTTAGTCGTAATTTTCGAGTTATTATTAAATGTATTATGGTTGTGAAGTGCTTGGCATGTGTATGAGTGAAGATGAACATACTGACTAGAAATCCTGTTCACCACTTCAGCTTAGAAAATTCATAGATATGGCCCCGGTGTGAGGAGGGGGGCGGGGCGGGCCGAAGAGAGGGCAGGGGGGCGGGGCCATATAAGCTCCGCCCCTTTGCCCGGGTATAAAACGAGGATTACCGTGGCGGCCGCTTTAGTAGAAACCCGCCCGGCAGAGGGAAGAGATCACTTGAGAGGCTGATAAATACAGTGGCACATTTCACAATGCCACGACTTTTAGCCCTAGTCTTAGCCCTTCTGAGCCTAGCCAACGCCCTGCCCACACACAGACCCCCTACCCTAGACCTGTCTGCCGATGAACAAGCCCTAATCCTGGACTACACACGAGGAGTCGTCGACGAAGACTTTTCCTCCAGGTCTTCAACGCCTCCTTCAGATACCACGCCGCTACAGGAAGACGCCGAAGGAGGGGAGGAAGGGGTCGTTGAGGGGGAGGAGGAGGAAGATGAGGAACCGGTTACTCCTCGACGTGATCCCCTCGCTGAGTAAGTGTACTTGGGTTTTGTACTGTTCATCCCGACTTGCTCTGTTCTGCCATCCACAGTATTATTCATCCTGCCTTGCTGTAACTTTTATTTCATCGTACTCTGACTTAATTATTTCCGCTAATTCCTGCCTTGCTTTAGCTAGTTATTAATTCTGCCTTACTCTTCTTATTCATCCTACCTTGCTCTAACTTATTCATTCTGCCTTACTCTATTCATCCTGCCTTACTCTAACTTAATCACTGTCTTACTTTCTTACTTATCCATACTTGCTTACTCTACTTAACTCATTCACTTTGCCTTCCTCTATTTATTCATCCTGCCTTACTCTACTTCACCCGTCTTACTTTACCGGTACCTGGAAGTGACTGAAAGTAGTAATTCCCTGTATATTTCTGATTAACTTTATCCTGCCTTTATTCTTCCTGTTCCTCCCTTACTTTATTTATCCTGCTTTGCCTTGTTTATATCTACCTGACTTCTTTCTGCCTTCGACTGTTTAAATCCTGCCTTATTTTCTGCATCAGACTTTATTCATCCTTTGTCATACTCTATTTCTGCCTGAGACTTTACTAATTTTGCCTTACCCTTTATTTTGCCAAAGACGTTTTCTCTTCCTTACCCTGTTTCTTCCCTAGACTTTATTTATTGTCTATTTCTGCCGTAGACTTTATTCTCTCTGCCTTACTCTACTTCTTTCTCAGACTTGTTTTTTCCACCTTCCTTTAACCCTATCTTTGTCTTCCCTGCACCGTCTTCATCCTGTCTCACTCCATTCCTAATCTAACCCTACCTCACAGCCTAGCCATGCCTCGCCCATTCTGCCTTACTCTGCATATTTCCACCCTAAGGATCTAGTCATTCTGTCTTCCTTATCTTGCCTAACCATGGTTCATACTGCCTACTCCACACTCACCACTGTCTCATTCTACCTTTCCTGCCTTACACTGCCTCATCCGACCAAGAATTGCCTTATTTTGCCTCACTCTGTCAGCAATTACATGCCTTACTCTGCCTCAGCCTACCTAGGATTACCTTACCCTGTCTCACTTTACGTATACCTCACTCTGCCTTGCCTTCACCTGTGCCTCACCTCAGCCAACTCTGCCTCACTCAACTTTAACCCTGTCTCGCTCCAGCTGCCTCACGTCTGCCTCTCCTAACCTCACCTCTGCTTTGCCGTTTTCATTACGTAAGTCGGGTACTGAATATATTTTGTAATTCCTACCCACCCCGTACACTAGTGGGAGAAAGGGGCTGGGTGTTGATGATGATGATGGCTAAAATACAGTGTAGGGCTGAGTTGCTTATCGGTTTTATCCTTCACACTAACTTTATTATCCCCCTTATCTCCACATTACTGGTTGTGTATGTAGTTGGTTTGTGTTACTGAACTTTCCAAATCACAAACACTGGCATCGCGACTGACCTAAGTTTTATTAATGGTCTGGCAAAAGTCTACGTCACTTAGTAAAGAGTATACAATAAGTTATAAACCTTAATAAAGAGTAAAATCTGGATCTTTTACCGTCATGAATAAAATGTCCAACAAAATACTAAAACAACAAAATAAAAGATGAATTTCTGAGACAATAATACAACCACAATGAGTCGGCTGAGCAAGTACAGTAGTAAAGGTGTAAAAATGTACAACTCACCTGCGTCGTAGTAAAAATCCCTAGTAAAGTCACCCGGATGAATTTCTGAATGAACTCGTGGGAATTTATGAATGAGTCCGTAGTAATGGATGACGCAGCAAATTTATGAATGACGCCGGATTTATGAATGGAATGCGTAGGTTGTGAATGGAAGGTGTGGGAGCCGCCCAAGGTCACATACATTCCTCTCTCTCTCTCTCTTCACGTTCTCTCACACCCGGTTCGATCTTATTCGTAGTCTTCCTTTCACACTATTTCCTCGACTCTCTCTCTCTCTCAAAACCGCTCTTTCTTGCGTTGTTTTAGTCTCTCTCTCAAAACTGCTCTTTCTAGCGTTCTTTTAGTCCCGAATCTGTTTTTCTCTCATACTCTCTCATTATCTTACTTTCTCACCCCCCCCCCCCGTCTCTCTTTTTCGCTGCCTCCAGACGATTTTATTCAGCTAAATGGAGACCTCTTTTAATGAAGGGGTTAATGAAGGCTGTAACTAACCCCTCCAGTTCGATAATTCTCCTAGGTTGATGGAAACCGTCTGAAAGTGGCAAAATGAAATAAAAACCACGTGCTCGGGCTGAAGGGCTAAAAACTATACTCCTTTTACTCTAACTTGGCCTAAAATTGCCATCTCTCCATTCTGAATCCTGTGCTGTACCAAGAGATAAACACTAGAATACAGAGCTAGTCACGAAGAAGTGCTAGAGAAAAGATGTAGACCCGTACAGAGCTAGTCACGAAGAAGTGCTAGAGAAAGAATGTAGAGTCGTATGGAGCTAGTCACGAAGAAGTGCTAGAGAGAGAGCCCAAGCATTCTTTTTCTGCCACTGAGATACATAAGCTGAAAAGGACGAAAATCTAGGCCAAGTTAAGGAACCGAGCCGTAAGAGGACCGCCTACACGAGCTAGCCAATCCGGTCTCGTCCTGCCCTGCCACACCCCCTTAGTCCTGCCCGCTGATTGGTCCTTCGGCTCGCGCTGCATGTGGCTTAATGTACCTGTGTATCTTATCTTTTATTTTATTTTATTTTTTTAATGCAAGGACGAAGGAACCAAAACCCAATGCCCGCAATATGTTCCCTCCAGGAAAAATTAAAAACAAAATACAACCAAATTCAAGATCTGTCCATTTTGAGATGCCTGGATACACTGGCGACTGGAGGTCATGGGCAGTGGGAAATACACTGTGAGGAAGACAGTTCTAGAGCTGACCTGTTGCACATACGAAGTACTGGGGGTAACGGTTATCTGTTGCATTACAAAGATGGAGTAAAATTATTGTCCTCTTCCCATTTTCACTGCTATGCTGTAACAAGAGACTAAGAATATAAAGCTGGCCGTGAAGAAGTGCTACGTGAAGGAGGTAGAGCTGTAGCATTGCCTTTTTTTGCCAATGACCTAGCTGAAATAAGCAACAAACGGATGAAAAATTTAGACCAGGTTAAGATAAAAGGAGTATAGTCAATACGGTGACATCTTCCTACCAAAAGACGATATCATTGTACGAGAGACTTTTTCGAAATGGAAAGATCCAAATACAACCATCAGTATCCCTTTCGGCAGACGGGCCTCTCCTTCACATTTTCTAGAACTAACACAAATGAACTAAACAAAAAATATATAAAAAAAAAAAATAAGATCACCGGACCCAAGGAGTTGACTGATCGTGCTTGTCTGTCTTTTAATTAATTTATGTGACCTGTTTGGCCTATAAGAGGGAGCCGATAATTTTGCCCACCTGAGTTATGACTCAAAGGTGTGAACCACTTTTAGCTGCCTAGTTTCGTGACATCTTTCTTTCTTTTCTTTTCTTTATTAATCTTTCCCGTTTATGGATCCGGTCTATTGCCAGATGCCTTAATCCCGAAAAGGGTGGCCGCAAAGAAATCGCCTCTTTATCACCCCCTCCTCTACTATCAGACTGCTCTTCCTCCAACTCACACCACTCTCACTCGTATACTGTACCTCTCCACACCATCCCTCCATCCTACCCACACCAGGTCTAACAGTGAGAACAGGATGTGAGGTGAAATGATTAATAGTTCAAAAATCTCCCTTGCTTGGATACTTATGGCTATTTACGGATATCACAAGTACAGTACTTACCTGAGCTAGTAGTTCGTCCAGCCGCTTCCTGGAAAGAGAAGGAAATAAGTGTCATTAGTTTATATACTGCATACATCTGCTGCCTACACTGATACGTACACAAACATGACAGGGAAGGTGTGTGTGTGTGTGTGTGTGTGTGTGTGTGTGTGTGTGTGTGTGTGTGTGTGTGTGTGTGTGTGTGTGTGTGTGTGTGTGTTTGCTGGCCAGGCTGAACTTGACCTTGTGGCATGAATTGGTGACAGGAAGCTGATATGCAGAGGTTAGGGGGAGGGGCATGTGACGTCAACTACCCCTACCACTCTACCCAACCCTACCATGAGCTCATCTACCTTTCCCTGCCCCTTCAACCCTGACTTACCTTGAGGAGTATTCTCGTGGGCTTATGGGGCTTCCTAGCATTTCTCCCAAGACAATTTATCATAATATATACTACATGCGTTACTGGGCTATACCATGCGATGATGATGATGATGATGATGGGCACCACTCCAAAACAGTTTATTATTTATAGTACGTGAGGTATTGGGATACAGAACGAGATGACGATGATGATGATGATAGCTTGATCCTTATTCTACTGTCTGAGTCTGCATCATCAAAGAGAATTTTAATGTACCTTTGCAAACATAACTGGTAAGGAAGAGATGCTGGGGAAACTCTTAGGCCCACAAGCTTACCCATCACATACCCTACCTGCCCAATCTCGCCCTGCCTTACCCTACCCTACCTCAGCCCACCGTCCCTTACCTATCACAAGTACTCTACCTGCCCAATCTTGCCTTACCTTACCCTACCCTGCCTCAGCCTAGCACAACTCTGCCTCACTCTCAGCACTCAGAAGGGACGGTGCCAGAGCAGCAGCTGAGCAGGACTAGCACTCAGCACCACATCCTCTCCCTCTCTCTCATCACCCATCCACGAAGTTAGATTGGAATTAGGACGCTGTAGCTCTGACTATCGCTAAACAGTGAAAATGTAATATATGTAGCTTTATTTGCCCCCATAATGGATCCGACCGTGGGATATGTACACTATGTACACATGTATGAGGGGTTGTCTAACAAAATTTGAAATGATTGACTTTCATCTCTGTGTATGCGGACGACTACATTTAAGTTACCTGGTTAGGTGTCTGTTTCGTATGCCAGCTCAAATTTCCTTGTGTTTACCATTCGTGTGCATAGTGGGCAATATGGCGTGCTGTTGATTTTGTAACCTCATCTTGTTTTTATTATGCTCTGACTGTGTTTTTATTTGCCAGTTATCCTGTTATCTGTGTCTGTCTGTGTCATGCTCTCACACTATTGTCGTTGTGTTGTTTTTACAGCCATGATTACGAATCCGAGACCGAGACCTTCTACAGGTAAGGTTCCCGCGTCGTGGTTGGTCAAATGTGCTTATACACTGGCTTCCCATTGGTCAGAGCTTGTAACTCAGCATCTTACTGGCCAGAGCTTGTAATCTGGCCTCACTGGATAAAGCTTTTAAATTGGCCTCTCACTGGCCGGCGCTTACACACTGGCTTTTCACTGGTCAACGCTTTGTTTATGGACTTGTCACTGGGAAGGGCTTCAAGACGTGGCCTGTCACTGGCCAGTGCTTTATAACCTGGCCTGGCATAGACCACCTGAGCTTTGCAGTGTGGCCACTCATTGGCTTGAGCCAGTCATAGACCACAGCTTTGTTAACTTAGACTGTCACTGATTAAATTTCGGAGAATCTCGATGGCTTTTGCGGACAATGGCACTTCTATTCGACACGGATGAGCATTTTGAGAATATGTATGCTTATGTGACACTGGTCAGCGACGTGGCAGAGAGAAAGAGTGAAAACTTCTGAGTTGGTTCTCAATGTTTCGGCTGTTGCCTTGTTTAGGAGAATAGGGGCAACAGCCAAAACACTGACGATCAACTCTTACCAGCAATCTCCATTAACCCCTTCAGTACAATCTGACTCACTGTGGGGTATACCTCTCGAAGTGAAGGAGTTAAATTGCTGCTGGCTTCCCCTCTGCCGCCATTCTTACCAACGTGTCGGTATAAATATCGGGTTATTCTGTGGCCTGTGGATCGTATTCTCGGGTGCCTTTGGTGATGTCCTAACTCCTCTTCCTTCGCGATTTATTCTGTACATAACACCCCAGTATCCTTTTGTATGTATATAACGTTATGTCATTCTGAACGATATAAATGTCATGCAAGAGACTGCTAGGGTGTTTTACGCAACCTAAATCGCTAAGGAGGAGGTGCTACAAGGCCCCATATTCCAAATCTGGCTATGTGCTTTGGCTGTCAAGGTATTTTTCGTAGTCTGGCATAAAAACTCGGGGAAATAACCTGACTGAGATCAAAGTCATGTGGACACCAGCCTATCCAGTGTTTTTATGTGCAGGACTATTGCTGCCTCAGTGCTTATGGCCAAACCGCTTTTTTATGTGTTAATTAGCTGTGAGCTTTTACTTTTTTTAGATGTGATCTTTATTCTATTGTGTTTATATAATGTTATCCTGACCTCTCGAAGTATTAGACAGTATTACCTTCATTTACCATTGTGTTGATATCATGACATTTCCTAGAGTTAGTTATCATTTTATTTTATTTCGAATAGCAAATAAAAAACAGACAGAATATATATATATATATATATATATATATATATATATATATATATATATATATATATATATATATATACCGTATAGAAGCAAAATCGCTCCTGTTAAGTCCATCATTACTGCGATATTCCTTCAGCAGTTACTTTATTACCTGGATCCCTATTTCCGTTCTTTTACGACCCAACAAAATCATAACGCCATGTCGATCACTGATATTTTCATCATCTTTCTATCTTCTTGACTTAGTGTTAGTTACTGGCCCATATCCTCGAATGTTAAGGAAGCTCCCGATCATCTTTTCTTAAGCGGTTTATTTTCTTTATTACACCTTGCATAAATCCTTCCAATAATCGTCATACTCTGCATGAATAATGTACATAAGGATATTAACCAGCTATATCCAAAAAAATAAATAGTTGAGGAATATGCGTTAGGGAGCTTCTTTACCCAACGTGAATACGAGCCATTATCGTAACTATGGCGACCAATATCAGAATACGAGGAGATATTGTCGATTACGCTGCCTACTATCATTACTACTAAACATCACTATTTATAGCGTGGAAATCCCAAGCCTGATATTACGTAATGCATTATCGTTCGTTATCACTGGTGACATACTCTTATCTTGGGTTGAACACACACACACACACACAAGCACGCACATTTTTCATACGTTCATAACCATAGACAGATCTATACAGGATACAAGCGAACACATCTATATATGTACACACACACACACACACATTATCGCTGCCATCATCCAGGATAAACTCTAAGGAGGCAGTGTATTATGGTGAGAGAGGAAGAGGGGAGGGGGAAGGCAAAGTGGGAAAGGATAAGACAAGGATAGAGTGTTAGGACGGATTTATCACTGTCTGGTACTTGACTGCGTGTTCCTGATTTCGTATCGGCGATAACTGTCTAGTGTTTTGAGAGTAAAAGAGTAGTAAAAAAAAAAAAAAATCTACGTATCTCCTACTCTATATTCTTTATTGCGGTCTTTTATAACTTCGAAAGAGAGAGAGAGAGAGAGAGAGAGAGAGAGAGAGAGAGAGAGAGAGTGAGATTGAACTTTTTATTTTCTCTAACGTTAACCCAGACTCTCTCTCTCTCTCTCTCTCTCTCTCGGACGATTTCTTCCAGCACAGTCCCTGGTGATGAAGGGTTTAATGAAGGCCGTGGTTCGTATCCTTGAGGGTGAACGAAAGGTCCCTAACACCTCCTCCTTACCGATTTATTTTTGGATATGGCTGGCTAATATCGTTCTGTACGTAATCTATGCATTGTGGTGATACTGGAACGATTTTAGTAACACAAGAAAGAAGATGGCAAGGTGTAATAAGTAAAATAAACTGCTTAGGAAGAGGTGTTAGGAAGCAACCTTATCCAACGAGAATACCGGCCCCAAAACACGTCCTCTGGCTGAAAGGGTTAATTAATCAACGACTGGCTATGGAAAAAAAAAGCGTAAAAAAAAAAAAAGCTCTCTTAAATAAACGTCGAGAAGAAAAATGCGAATAAAAAAAGATCTTGGTCTCTTCACTACCATGACGCCTTTTTTATTTTTCTTCCTGCTATTCCAGACGATTTTCTTAAGCTCTATAAGTGAAGGGGTTAATGAGGGCCAGGTCTACACGTAAATCCACCGGTTCGACAAATCTTTCCTATGCTGACCGAAATCGTCTCGTGGAAGTAAAGATTAAGCCGAGAATAATACGTCACAGAATGGAAGGAGTTTAACTGAAAACATGAACGAGTGGCAAAAAAAAAGAAACTGTGAATGCTTTGAGATAAGGAGCCAGACAATCAGATTTAGTTTGAACAGATAGTCTAGCGCGGCAGTCGTGGGTCAACAGTCTTACTTTACTCATTTATTTATTTATTTTTAATTTAACGGCCTAAAACTGACATCGCTCCATGTGGAATGCTGAGTTGTAACAATAAGTCAAAACTAGTATGATGATAGACACCAAAAAGTGCTGTGGAAGGGATGCTGAGCTATAGTAGCTACTGCATTTCTCTGCCACTGATCTGCGTGAAATGAGCTGCAACAGGACGAAAATCTGGGCCAAATTAAATATATATATATATATATATATATATATATATATATATATATATATATATATATATATATATATATATATGAGGGATCTCTCGTACTCAAGGGGTTAAGGAAGGCTATATCTAACTCCTATAGAGTGGCAGGGGTGGTAGTCTTATAGGGAGGGTGGCAGGGGTGGTATTATCATACGGACCCGGACGGTGGCAGGGGTAGTACTTTTGTAAGGAGAGTGACAGGGGGTGCAGAAGGGTGGAGGTACTAAAAATAGACGTGATAAGCCAGACGACCTCTCGAGCACTGATGAGTCAGGGGGCAGGCCGGGTGATAAGAAATATGGCAGAGGTGGCAAGTACGGGGGTGAGATGTGAAGGGAGCGAGGGGAGAGAGAAGTGGGAAGGAAGGAATAGGAGAGAAGAAAATAAGTGGAAGGATAGGAGAGTAAGGAATAGGAAACGAAAAGGAGAAAAGGTTATGGCAGGGGAAGAGTGAAATTGGGAAATGAGAAAAGGCAAATAGGAGGAAATGCAGAAATGAAAGGGGGTGGGGGTTGTCAGGAAGCAAGTGGCAAGCCAAAAGAAGGGAAAAAATTACCCGAGAGAGTGAGAGAGGGGGGGAGGGGGTAATGCCAACCAGTGCTGACCCTGAGTGCTGACAGTCTAGACACGCCAGCCATCCTACTGCTGAAGAAGGAGGGCAGACAAACAAACAAGCACAGATGGACAGACAGACAAATGGATAAACAGGAGAAATATCCAGATGAATAAATATATAAGTAATACATGTATAGGTAAATACAGAGACGGTTGGGCAAGCAGGTGTATGAATGGATGCTTCTAAACAGACAGATATGACTCAGCTGGTATATGAATAGACAGGAAGATGGACAAACAGTGTACAAGATTGGTAGGAAGGTGGACTGTTTCTAGACCCCAGGCTTATCTGAACGTGAACTCGGTGGACTGCAGACTGAAACTGCCCTTTTGCGTTCCACCATTCTCCTTTCGGAAGATAAGGAGGAGGCTGAGGGACGTCTGTATTACCGGCCAGTTCTGTTCCTTGGTCATATCTGAACCACCGCGTGAAGGCGTCTTCTCCAGTATCAAGAAGACGGACTGATGGTTATAAGACGCATGAATGGACAGAAAGGCAAGACAGAGAGAAAATGTGTGTGTGTGTGTGTGTGTGTGTGTGTGTGTGTGTGTGTGTGTGTGTGTGTGTGTGTGTGTGTGTTCTGTGTAAATTTTAATGTAAAGAACAAACTGGCATAGAAGCAAGTTTGAGATGGTTTGTGGGAAAGTGTGTGTATGGTTGAGTTTACATAAGTGTGTGTGTTTGTGTGTGTGAGTGTGTTTTGATGACTGTCAGAGCAACAGCCGGTATCTGGGTCGTGGTAGTTCTGGTGATTGTGGTAGTTGTGGTGGTTGTGGATATTGGTAGTTGTGTTGCTGCAGGACTAGTGTGTTTGGCAGTAGTGGATACTGGTAGTAGGGGGTAAATGTTGTGGTGGGCGATTGTGGTAGCTGTGGTGGTGGTGTTTTTGGTACCAGTGGACTGTGGTAGTTGTGGTAGCTAAGTTTTGGCGTTGCAAATAATGACAGCGATTAAGGGTAGTGTTTGTAGTAACGGTATGATGTAACAGTTACGTTTCAGTATGATTATGAATGAAAGTAAGGTGGCATTCTCTCTCTCTCTCTCTCTCTCTCTCTCTCTCTCTCGCTCGTACTCAGTAACCCACCCAATTTAACACATTCTCATAGCAACACCCTCCCCTATCTCTCTCTCTCTGGCAGTTTGTAAGCAAAGCAGAATTGAGGGAAGTAGTTGCAATTCTAGAACACGTCTTCATTCTGACAGTGGGACACCAAACTATTGCCAAATTTATTATTATTATTATTTAACAAACTGAAATCGGAAACAATGTAAAGACACCTTTTATGAGAAAATTAAACAGCACATTTGTAAAAGTAAAATTACAGTGTTAATGAGTACAACGTTTAGCAAGCTAGATGGATGGTTATAGACACAGACAGATAGACAGACAGACTGACGGTATGGGTAAGGCACTGTTAAAAATTTGGTCAGATAAACTTAAGTCAAAGTGAAGGACAAACCCATCTAATGAATTTGTTCATGGCGGGTAAAGAGAACAAAACATGGTAAACTTAGTACGATAAAGTCATTTAAGTTACTCTTGTTATCTCAGGGCTATCTTATTTAGTAACCCTTATCTGACACACTCAAGAACCCTTGTCTAACACTCAGTCACCCCGATCAAGCACACTCAATAACCCTACTCTAACAACTCAATCACCCCGATCTAACACACTCAATAACCCTAATCTAACACACTCAATCACCCCAATCTAGCACACTCCATAACATCAATCTAGCTCACTAATTCACCCTTTCACCCCCACAGGGCCCGAGAAATAGCCCGTCTCAACATCATGGACCGCATCCTGATCGCCTTGGGTCCGCCCTTCGGAGAGAAACTACCCAAGGCCCCGACCAACGATACCCTGGCCACCGTACCCACCCCAATTGACATCAACTCAGGCACCTTCCCCTGCAAGTACAAGGTCAGCGGCAGCCATTACCTCTTCACTGATCTTTACTTCCTTTGTTGGTACTGGTTAACATTACTGACCTTAACCTCTTTCATGTGGTGTCGTCTACTTACATCCCCCTCACCCTACACCAGTTATTGTGTTACCTATAATTATTAGCCAGCCAGCCCCACACACCGCGATAATTTTGCCACCTCTCATTCACCAATCAATATCTTCCACGGGGCGATACTTTTGCCACCATTCACAAATCAGCCAATCCCTCCCACGCATATAATTTTCTCTCACTGATCAACAAATCCCTCTCACACGCAGCGATAATTTTGCCACCTCTCGCAAACCAACCCACTCCCCTTTCCCTACAGCCATGCCCACCCCAGACACGCTTCCCGTCCCGCAAGATTCATCATTATTATTTTTTGTTTTTACTCTGCTTTGATGGTGAAGTGTTTTGCGCCATTTACAGTGCCTCTCAACTAAACTTGTTCTAACATGACGAAGATCCCGAACCCCTTCAAGCTCAGTTAAGGCGTAAGACTGGACGGCTGATTTCACTAGTAACCAAGGAGATTTATTCCAGTGTCATAAATATGGTTCAACAAATGTTATGCAACCACATAATATTCTACTTGTTGCGGTGACCCGGTTCTATTTGGTGAAAACGAAGGGATTGTAATCCACTCTTCCTCCAACTAAGATGCTTCACACAGATGTACAGTCCTTCCTTTCGTGCGAGGTGCTCCGTAAAACAAAACCAGAGTGTTAATAATACTAAAAATAATAATAGTAATAATAATAATAATAATAATAATGTGATAATGATAATAATAAACAATGGCATCTTTGTTCCTATCCACTATCCCATTCTTCCCTCTCTCACAGCCTTACCACTATCCACTAACCCATTCCTCTCTACCACAGCCTTACCACTACCCACTAACCCATTCCTCTCTACCACAGCCTTACCACTATCCACTAACTCATTCCTCTCTACCACAGCCTTACCACTATCCACTAACTCATTCCTCTCTACCACAGCCTTACCACTATCCACTAACCCATTCCTCTCTACCACAGCCTTACCACTATCCACTAACCCATTCCTCTCTACCACAGCCTTACCACTATCCACTAACTCATTCCTCTCTACCACAGCCTTACCACTATCCATTAACCCATTCCTCTCTACCACAGCCTTATCACAATCCACTAACCCTATCCCCCTCTCTCCCACAGCGCTGCTCCTCCCAGACGTACTTCCCTTCCTGCGAGGTGCCCCGTAACACTGACCCCGAGATCTGGCCCCAGCGGTTCAATCTCTTCTTCAACCTGTCGCGGGAGTTCAATCATAAGGTGGATGTGATGAACGCCACCCTCAGACTCTACAAGAACAACTCCCTGCCCTTAGAGGTGCCCAAGACGCTGCTCATTGAGGTCTTCGTCTACATCAAGAGGCTCACACGCAAACGCCGTAAGTTACACAGGGGAATACTTTAAATCCAATGAACCCACGGATGTCTTTCTTGCTGTCTTCTTTCCCTATCCTGACGTTTTGATTCAGCTGAGGACAGACTTTGTTCGGAACTAAAGGGATCAGATACCGCCTTCATAAACATTTTCAGTACCAGACGCCTTTCCTAAATTGACTAAAATGTATTAGTCACAAAAATAAGCTAAAAACAGCGTCACCCGGATTCTAGCACAGGTTAAGGATTTAGTGTTTTACACTGTTTATATGCTGCTTGCTCTATACAGCTGTTTTTCATGATTTTTAATGTGCCTTGTTTAACTGGTCACGTATGTAGCTGCCTGGTTCACTGTGATATAATGATCTGAGTTTTACTTCCTCCAAAATCACTTAAATTTTTCACGAAACAAATAAGGTACACAATTTTCACACGTATTAAATACAACAGCCACAGACCAGTGTGACTAAGACATACAAATACACCTCCTAGAGCCCATGTACACAGTACTGACAAATCTAACAAAAGTACTTAACTGAACCCAAGTAAAGTTACCACCACAGACTTAACAGTATCATATAACTAAGTCCATGCAAATCTACGACAAAATGTAACAAAATCAAGTGGCTGAACCCGTGAAAAGCCACCACCTCCCCCCTAATAATATTACCTAACTGAACCTAACAAAATCACTTAACTGTGGCTAACTGAACCCTAAAAATCCAGCACCCAAGCAAAATCCCTTAAACCCATATAAAGCAACCAACAATACCATTACAATAAATCTCTGGACTCTGTGTCAAACCAGGCTCGTAACCCAGTCCCTCTCCCTCAGACCGCACGAGGCTGGTGGTGGACACGCAGATCAGCAGCGACTACATCGGGTGGGTGACGCTGCCTGTGGAGACCATGGTGCGCAGGTGGAGGCGCAGGAAGAACAACCACGGCCTTCTGGTCACCGTGAACGACGTGGACGGAACTCCTTGGGACGCACCCAGGATTTTCGTCCCTATGGACTGCGACAGTGGTAATAACAGTACGTATCCCACCGTCAATTGATGTTTCATGCACTTTCGCCACTATGAACTGCGATACTGTGAATAAGTGTGCTAGTCCGTCACTTCATGTTTTCTGTTTGGACTGTTATGTACTGGAGTAGAATGCCTTAGTCGAAGTCACTGCCCTTCTTTGGTTCGAATCTTAAGAGGTGACTGAATGCTTTTCATCGTGTAATGCTACCAAGGGAAGTAGAACTGGGCATCTACTCTTAATTGCACTGGACAACAATAGCCTAGCCTTGGGCCCCTACACCTCGAAGGGGATAAAACGAGATTGTTACCACTCTACTTGTCGCTGGTGGTTAATATTCCTAAACCGTTTCTCAGCCCATAGATGTTTCTCTCATACGATGAATCGGGGATAAAAGTGAGACTTGTTCTTAGTAAACCATCTGTACACTTCACACGCACCCAAAGCACTGCCTCATGCTACACACTAATGCTGAAGTCTATAAGCAAAACATGCGGCACAGTAGCTCCATATCTGTATAATACTGAACTTGCAGCCTTACATAGCTACAGAACCCATTCATTATGTGGTTCCGATCTCCAAGATAGAAAGCTTCCTCTAAAATGTCCCCAGTTATTTTGCACAGAGCCTCCCAGTATTGCTATATACCTATATCTGCATGCTTTCATAAATTATACAGATTTAGAAGTTACGCGGAGGCAGTCATGTATTGATGTGGACGTTGTTTCCAGGTTTGCTGCCACTACCATTTGAGGTGCAGACAGAGGGGGAGAAACAGCGGTACCCAGCCTTAAACATACGTCTGGGCAGCCCTGAAGACGACCCCATCGCTGCTGCCTCCACTACTATACCACCTGAGGACATCACTATAGAGAACGTCACACAGATACAGTCCGATGAGCCTGCACTCTATGACTATGATGACTACAGAGTCCAGTTCAACACCCGTGGTCTCTCTCACACATCCGAGACATCTGAAGGATACGTACCAGTCATGCTTGCAGATCATGTACCAAACACTCCTGAAAACCTCTTCTACCATCATACACAACCTGTCCACGATGAGGCCAACCCTGCACATCCTGCCAGCGGTGAGGTTGATCCATACCTCCTCACACTCTCCACCCACCACCCTCACCGTGCTCACTCCAATCATGAAGGTGACGCTGCTCCTGCTGCCCTGCCTGTTCTTCACGCCGTGGATCCAACATATCCCACCCACTACCTGGGCTCCGTAGTTCATGATGATTATGAGGACGACTTGGAGCCAGAGACTCACCATTCAGTTCTTCCAGCACCCACATCCATGGCATCTGTGCCATACCACCCCGCCCATGGAAGATCTCAATGGATGGACGACCCTGGCATGTTGGTGAGCGAGCGAGAATGGGCAGCAGAGCAAGGCCAGGGCCCAGAACACCAGTCCTCTGAGCAACTCATGAGCGACAATGAGAGAGTGCTGGGAGGTGAAAGGGAGTGGAGGTCACCACGACGACACATCACGGAGCGACGATCAAGTGCCGAGCATGATGGCCAGACGAGAAAGAGTCGGAGGGAGCGACAGGGTGGCAATAACGAGCGACGACAACGCAGGAGGAACCGTGGCAAGCCTCGTCGGGGGTAGTGGCTCGGCTTTATCTGGCCCTCGCTCTCCCAAACCTCAGGAAGCTGCCTGGCCCAGCACCATCCTGTCTGAGCCCCTGTAAATAGCCCCACTGCCCAGTTCCTTTACTGCGTTATTTATGAGATCGAGTGATTGACCTTGTGTGGATGAGAGTGTGTGAGAAAGTGAGTGAGAGAGAGTTAGCAAGAGATCTATCATATGTGTGTGTCCAGTGCCATGTGGCCACTGCCATGGCTATTTTGCATTCCGAGTCACTTGATGCATTCAGTCAGGCTTGCCCCTGGCTGTCCGCAGTCACCTAACTTAAGTGTGGGTCTGGAGGTGGCCTGTGATCACCCCAGCCCACTCCCACCCACCAGTACCCGTGTCCCACCAAAACCCACAACGTTCCCACCGCCCCATCCCATGACAAATTATGTTAAGCTGTCCCCGCATGTGTGCCAGTCAAGCACTCGCCCTACACTTGCTTCTGGCTCGGTTTGGCCACCGAGCCTCGCCTCAAGCCTCATTATGGTAGACGCTAGTGGACTGTTACACGGGTATTAGTCAGTCACGGCGAATACAAACGTACCTGTACCTGTCCTGCTGAGGTGCCACCCAGGCCACTTTTCCTCCCTTACAGACTAATGTGTACATACGTTCAGCTCCGAGTTACACAGAGACTTGAAATCAGTCCCAGTGTCTGTGATTAGTTGCGTGAAAGTCACATCCGTGCGAAATTGATAATTACTCTGTGTCCGGCTAACCACAGGTTAAGAGACTTGTGCAGCCTTTCTCTGTAATGGTCTGAACTGTATCTGTTACGTTCTGCTGCTTAGCCTAGATGCCTTATATTCCAAGGGGGGCAGGTGTAGCACGTTTCGCATTCCCAGTCCTCACTTAATCTGTTCAAAGTACTCAGTTACCTAACTGAACAAATTAAATTTACTGAATCAATCTGTTACTAATGCAAAAGGTGAAAACTGACTTTACTGTCACATCTACAACAGATGCAAAAGTAGAACTCATCAGATTAATACATTCCTCACTATCAAACACCACATGGTCCCAGTATGTGCCTGTCCTCCTGCCTTACCAACTAACTTTGCTTTGTACTGCAATTCTGTTGAATAGTTAGCTGTAAAAAGCTGAAGGATTTTCTCGCAAGGACACAGCGATACTAAATATTAGAAAACAAAAACGGCGTTGTACTTCCAATGGTGCTTACTTTTGTGTACATAGTTTATATATATAAAACGCTTGGACAAGGGATGGGCTCCAGAGAGGGGTCACATCGTTTTTCCAGTGACCCTTTCTGTTTTCATGGCTGGTCATGCCATCAGAATCAAGTGAGGGGCCGTTCCACCCATAAAGAAAGGGAAACAGTAACCTATTTTCAGCTCAGCTTCATTATGTACAAAGGTAATTGCGAAAGTAATATTGTTTTTGTATGATCACTGCTCTGAGGTGAATGTGATGCAAGGTCTCTCATAAAAGACATAATACGTATCAAAAATAGGTGGCAGCGGTGGGATTCATCAGCTGACCACCATTCTCACAAACCTCATACCTCAAAATGTGTCCAAGAAACTCAGCACAGGAGATTATATTATGTACTTATAATTCACGTACCTCACCAGGATTCTTCGGACCCTGGACATTTTGCTGTAAAATTTCTAGGTCTCTGTCATCACCTACACCCGTCATGTTTTCCTTATATCTAGCTAATTCATGCACTTCACATTCCTTGGTTATTTCCAGATCACATTCACACACGTTTCCAGTACCTGTTTCATTGTTCCTAATTTCAACAGAATTTTAGCTCGACTGTTGTAATCTACGAAATCACATTCCAAATAAATTACTTAACTATCCCCTCACTTTTAACTGTTATAATTATTAGGTAAAATAATTTTACATCAGTTGTAGCCAGTATCAGGTATTTCTTGTCATAAATGTACCGTTTTATTGCAGGTATAGCATACACGCACATAATGGTACCGTGCCCATTTTTCCCACTTCAGCAGCTTGGAGTTGCTCTGCCGTTCCCCCTATTTTCATTCATCTACAGAACTCATGCACATTATCACTCATTGGCCGGGTCACCAAGATCAACTCTGACCTTACGTTTCAACCTCAGAGCCTCCCTAAGTTGACCACGTGAGGGCACTAGTAAACCTCAACTTCCGGTGTTCCTCCTGGTCAGAATCAACAAAGTATACTCTTAGGTTTACGATTCTTTTTTTTCTTTTTCTTTTTTCTGTTGCATTTTGTTTCATTAGAAAAGTAAGTGTGTAACTGACCGAACCATTAATTTAGATGTGTTTATGGGCGTGTTTTGGTAATGCACTGCAAAACAATGGTTGCTGAATCGTATAATTTTCATGTTTGTTAAATTCAATAAACCAGTTGTTCAGATAATACTGATAATGATAATATGGTGGTATGTTATTTTACTAAATTATACTGAACTGACAGACGAAACTCCATTATCCGTCCAGTCTCCCATGTTATTTTCGTGTCCAGTTGGTCAGAGTCTTTACCAACAGTTATCCCATCCACGATAAACCAAAAACTGACAAGACGGAAGAGTTTAATTTAATTCTATTTATTTACCACATCCAAGAAAGACCGTACGAAAATTAACCTGGAGGATTACACTTCACAACCACAACGTCTTTACTTCATTCTTGCTACTTTCAGACGATTTGATTAAGCTTTGGAGGGGCTTACAAATAGAGGAGTTTGATTTGACCTTCATTTCCTGTTCAGTACGATGCCTCTCCTAAGATGACTAAAATCGCCTGGAAGTAGCAAGGACGAACCCAAAAGACGTCAGCAGATTGAAGGGGTTGATGTGTATTTGTGAGCACTGAACCGCCCATAATTTGGTGCTTGTCCGACCTGTTGTCAATAGAGCAAATGACAAACAAGTGATATTTCTAGATGCCTGTAGGAGTCACTTTTTGTAGTCTACCCGTAATGAAAAGTTTAATATCTAATTCACTGAGTGTGGTACTAGATCTTAAAGTGGCTTCTCTCTCTCTCTCTCTCTCCAGAAGTATCACTTGTTTGTCAAATGCTCATTCGTAACAGGAACCTGTTTTAAGAGCAAGGAATTTTTTCTTATGATTTATTAAACTGTACATAGTAACTTTATCACTGACTGTACATATAGATTTATTTTATTTCATTAAAGAATTTTTTAGCCATACACTTTTGTTTTTGTTCATACCTACAATTATCTGCAGTTATTGTTACTTATGAAATACGAATTCAAGATAACTTCTCTTTTAGACAGCAGTTTGAAGGCGATGTCTTGATGGACGTTGACATTTAGTCTGGCAGAAAAATATCATGGTTTATACAGACTGAGTTTAAGACAGTTGTTGTGCGCATGAGTTTGTATGACTGTCCAGGAACACGCTTAAAGACTGTGCAATGTCAAGAGCAGATTAACTGATAACTATGATGTGGAAAGTCAAAATTGGTAACTCAAGAACTCACGCTCCTGCAACATTAATTAAAAAAAAAAATGTAAAAGCACTAGAATATGCCCAAATAAATGGAAGACCAAAACGCCCTAAGAAATTATGTCAATTTTTAGAAGCTCCCAAGTGAAGGATAACATAAAATAGATACTGCTACAACACACATAAGACATAGATCTAGAATAAATGAAAGAGTCTACAACCATCCACCCATCTCTTGCACGACGCCGCATCCTACAACAGGTGGCCTAGACAAAATACATCCAAGCATGTCGGTTCCAACTCGGTCATGATCCCTCTCCCCACGACATAACAGCCTCGTCACGTACTACCGCAGCTCCCTGTCACTCTGCTCTTATACATCGTCCTTCACCCCCTATTGCCATTCCATTTCGATTTCCATGCACCCCACATTCGAGTCTGCCACTTCACCAGCTCTGTGTTCCCTTTGATCGGATGGATATTACAGTTTCAGTTGCATTCGACACGTGTACATCACAGTTTGCGGATGCCCTGACGCACTTCCATTAGGTCATCTTTGTTGTACAGTTTCACACACACACACACAAACACACACAAATAAACAAACACTTAAGTCAACAGTACTGTACAGATCCAGCCTACTATCTCCAGAAGACTTATCAGACTTCTGGATGTCTTTCCGAAATGGGTGAGTTAACTGCCTTCATTAACTCCTTCACTACTAAGGGGCTTTCCCAAGATAAACAATAATCGTTCAGTACTAGCACGGGTATAACCAAATATCATCGGTTTAAAGGGGTTCATCGGCTTCACTGCGATGGCGTACACTGCATCCGACAATCATGTATTCTGTTTATCCCGCTGCTTAAAAAAAATAATAATAATAAAAAAAAAAAAAACTGGCCAAATGAAAGCCTACGTTAACTCCTTCAAACATCATTTCTCTCCCTAAGTATTAAAAAAAAAAATGTCTGGAGGCAGTTTGAAATAGAAAGCACTCATACAGTGCATACCTCGGCCAATGCCATTAAAAAGGATCTCGATCTGGATCCGTGAAGATATTGTGTGGAATACATAGGATCCGGATCCGCCCCCAAATTTAATCAATTGTTCCTTGTCCCATGGTCCACTCTTTCACAAAATTTTATTGAAATTCACAGAGAACTTTTGGAGATATTATGTGGGATACATAGGATCCGGATTCGGATCCGCCACAAAATTTAATCGATTTTTTCTTGGCCCACGGCCCACCCTTCCACATAATTTCATTGAAATTCACTAAGAACTTTTGGAGATACTGTGCAACAGGATTCGGATCCGGATCCGCCCCAAAATTTAATCAGTTCTTCCTAGGCATGGGGCCCACCCTTCCACAAAATTTCATTGAAATTCACTGAGAATTTTTGGAGATGTCGTGTGGACAAACAAACAAACACAGGTGAATACATAACCTCCTCCAACTTGGTTGACGAAGGTAATAAAATACCTACGTCACAGCCTCGAAGGGGTTAAGGCCAAGGCTACTGATCAAAAAATTTCTAGGTCCCTCCTCCCCGACAGAAAAAAATACTAATTATAAAAAATCTCCAAGCATTACAGCGTGGGGATGTCGAGTCACTTATGGCTATGAGACCTCCTCGTACCAATTTACAAACCCCATACCCGTGTTCCGGTAACTCCTAGTTCATAGACATGAACCCAGTGGACTGCAGGATGAATTTGCCCTCCTGCAGTCCATAACCCTGCTTCCGGAGGTTGGGGAAGGGACTGAGGGACGGTTATATAGCCGGGCAGCATCACCGTCCGGTCATATCAGTGCCACCACGTGAAGGACTCCTCTCCAGCACATTACCCCACGAAAGAAACTTAAGGGAACATCTAAAAAATAAAAAAGGCCTGAACATCTCCCCCTTTAACCTTTCAGTACGATGACTATTTATTTATTTGTTTATTTTAATCAGAGTACCAACACACGATTTTAGTGGAAACAAACACACCACAACTCTCCATAGTAGGCCAGGCTAGTGGTAAAGGGGCGCGGTGAGGGCTGGGATGCGGGCGATGGTGCGCATCTGAGAGAGAGAGAGAGAGAGAGAGAGAGAGAGAATTACCTAGATCTATTCACTTTGTTGTAGCACAGAGGATTTGAGCCAGGCTCGTGTTGTCCTGTCTCCATACCTACATACTGTACATCCATATCTACAGGTGTGTGTGTGTGTGTGTGTGTGTGTGTGTTCTTACCTAATTGTTCTTACCTAATTGTATCTTTACAGGAATGAGTCAAGCTCGTATTGTCCCGTGTCTTAGACCATATTTATCGTACATATCCTTAAATTTGTGAGTTGTTTTGGCACACACTATTTCATTCGGTAGTGCATTCCATTGATCAATTGCTCTGTTTGGGAAACTGAATTTCCTTACGTCTTTATCACCTCTCTTCTTATGCAGTTTTTTGCAGTGTCCTCTTGCTGATGCTTCTCCATATGTTAAGTAATCATTTATGCCTATTTTCTCCTTTCCTGATATGCACTTATATAGCATTATCATGTCACCTCTTTTCCTTCTCTCCTGTAGTGTTGGTAGATTCAGTTTATTTAGTCTTTCTTCGTAGCTTAGGTCCCTTAAGCTTGGTATCCATCTTGTAGCGGCCCTTTGAACTTTTTCAATCTTGTCTATATGCTTTTTGAGATGAGGACTCCAGATTATTGATGCATATTCCAGGGTTGGTCTAATGAATGATGTTATTATCCTTCTTAGCATGTCTTCATTTATGTATGTGAATGCTATTCTCATATTTGCAAGCAGTGTATACATGTTCCGTACCTTCTCGCTGATGTGGTCAGCCGGAGATAGTCTGTTATTGATAATCACACCTAAATCTTTCTCTCTTTCTGATGTGTATAGGGTTTTATTTCCTAACTTATAATCCCAATCAGGTCTTTTTCCACTTTTACCAAACTTGATTACATGACACTTGTCCACATTGAATTCCATTTGCCATGTACTACTCCATTCATGAAGTTTATTTAATTCTTCTTGTAGCTCCCTACAAGAGTCTGTGCTAGTAATTCTCCTTTGTATTTTTGCATCATCTGCAAACATATTCAGATAGCTCTCATTTCCAGTGTTACTGTTTATATCATTTATGTACACTAGAAACATGATTGGTGCCAGCACCGAACCCTGTGGTACTCCACTAGTCACTTCTTTCCATGATGAGTAGTTTCTTCTTAGTACTGTCCTCATTTCTCTTTTTATGAGAAAGTCTTGCATCCAACAAAACAGTTTGCCTCGAATTCCTCCTTGATGGTACAGCTTCCATAAAAGTCTTTGGTGTGGTACTGTGTCAAAAGCTTTCTTGAAATCTAAATAGATACTGTCCACCCATCCTTCCCTTTCCTGTATTGTGTTTGTTACTCTGTCATAGTAGCTCAACAGATTAGTAACACATGATTTTCCTTTTCTGAAACCAAACTGTCTTTCTGTTATCATACTGTGTTCTTCTAGATGATTTACCCAAGCTTTTCTTATAAGTTTTTCTAATACCTTGCTTACAACACTGGTCAGTGATACTGGTCGGTAGTTGAGAGGATTTTGTCTATTTCCTTTCTTGAATAAGGGGACTATATTTGCTTTTTTCCAAATATCAGGTACTTTTCCTTGACTCAAGGATTTCTGGAAAATTAAAAATAATGGTTTACTTAACTCCTTTGCACATTCTCGTAACACCCAACGTGAAATTTCATCAGGACCACTTGCTTTTCCTCTGTCTAATCTACTTAACTCCTCCTGTATTACTTTTTCTGCTATTTGTATATCTGGTAGTATGTGTGGACATGCGTGTTCCACATATTCCCTCTCAAAATTTTTTTCTTCTGTAAAAACTAATTGGAAATTCTTATTTAGTGCTTCACAAATATCTTTCCCTTGTGTATAAGTGATTCCCTCGTCCGTGATGGATTGTATTATATCTTTTACTTTGGTTTTGCTTCTGATATAGCTGTAAAACAGCTTTGGTTGATCACCACTTTTATTTATTATATCCTCCTCAAACTGTTTTTGGGCTTCCCTCCTTATTCTTGTATTAGTCGTTTCTTGCCTGTTTGTAATTATTATACGCCCTTTCACTATTGTGTCTTCTGTATCTATTCCACAACAAATCTCTTCTTTCTTTTGATTTTTTACATTCTGTATTGAATCATTTCTGTATTTTCTTATCTGCTTCTTTGTGCTGTGGGATGTACTTCTGGACTCCTATTTCATAAAATTCACAAAATTTTTTATATACAGCATTTAAATCTTGTCCTCTAAGCTCATTTTCCCAATCAACTTCTAAGAAATACTTCTTTAGGTCTTGATAATTTCCCTTTTTATAGTTTAGGCTCTTTTTGTAACTGTCATTGCTGTTTACTATGTCATATGTTATCCTGAAGTTATAATTTAGTACTGCATGATCGCTTTTGCCGAGTGGAGGGTGATATATTAAACTGTCAATGTCATTTTCTTGCATAGTAAATATTAGATCTAGCACTGAAGGTACATCAAGTCCTCTTTTTCTAGTGGTTTCCCTCACATGTTGCGTTAAGAAAAACTCTTGTACGAGATCCAGGAGCTTTTGGTCCCAACAGCTTTCTTGGCTATTTATATCTAGAGTATTCCAATTTATATCTGTATTGAAATCCCCAGTTAGTATAATTCTTTCCGATTTCTCTTCCATTTTATGTAGCAAGGATCTTATACTCTGAATTGTACTCTCTGCCAGGTCCTCATATTCGTCTCTTTCCCATGTGTTTGATCTGGGTGGCATATACAAATTGGCTACAATTGCTTTACCTTCAGATGTGTCGATCTCTACTGCAATCAGTTCTACTTGTGATGGTATATCTAGGTTTATTTCCTTGACTTTTAGATTTTTCTTAGTTAATATTATAATTCCTCCTCCTTTTTTTAAATTTCTGTCTCTTCTCCATATATTATATTCCTCTAAGTTTAGTATGTCATTGGATATCCTTGGTGTTAATTTTGTCTCAGTTAGGCATATTATTTGTGGTTCATTTTCTCTGACATAATCATTCATCTCTAGTAATTTAGATACCATTCCATCCACATTTGAGTACATCAACTTTATCATCTTGTTTATATACTTGTCATGACATGGTTCTACTAACTTCCTCCTTTTTCTTCCATCTTGTTTGTGTACCACTTTCGTACCTGCAATCCTATTACTTTGTAAAAAAATTTCTTCTTGTCCTCTTCTGATCTTCCCTCATTTTTTGTTTTTGCTTCCTCCCTTTTCTCTTTCAGTAATTCCAGTTCCTCTTGTGTTAGGCATCTTTTTATCCATACATTTTTGAACTCCTCTTTTTCCATAAGATTCTTTGCATTTTTTAGTATCTCTTCCACAGTGTTTACACTCTGGAAAGTCACCTTTAGAGGTCTTGTCTTGCTTTTCTCGTATTTCCCTAACCTTTTGTGTTCCTCTATGTCTTTACTACAGATTTCCTCTGATACTTCTTTCAGTAAGCTCATTACATTTGCCATCTCCTTTTTGTCTCTAGTGATTTTGTTTTTAATTTCTTCCTCTTCTATACCAGTGATTACTATTGATTTATTTATTTCTACTGAATCTCTGACTAACTTTGGATTGTTTTGGATTATTCTTTTCACTTCCTTTTTAATGTTTTTTTCCTCCACCCTTGTTTCTAAGTCTTTCTTTACTTTCACCATTTCAGCATACATGGTTTCTACATCATTTTTGTAGCTTTGCACAGCTTCATTCACCTGTGTTATCTTCTCCTCAATATCACTGCTCTGGTCCATAAGACTGCTTGCTTGTCTAATTGTCTCTGTGTCATTTTTTAACTCTTCCATAACACTCTCGTGATTAACTACTGTACTTCCCATTTCACTCACTTTCTTCCTAAGCGTATTCAATTCCACTGTTAGTTCACTGATGGTTGTGTCTTTCTTATTGGCCTCCCTTCCCAGTTTTTCTATCTCTTCCTTTTGCAAGTGCATTTGCTTCTTTATTTCATCAATTTCATTTTTGAAAGCCATTTCTAGTTTGTGTACACGTTCAACCAGTCTATTGTGAGTCTCCACTTCAACCAGTTCTTGGTAGAAATCATCATTTTGCTTTTTACTTTTATCCCTTTTCTTTTCTAAATTTGTTTTACTGAAGTATGGATCCATTTTGTAATACTAAATGAACAGAGTGTGTACTTACAAAGTACCGGTATGCACGCTTTCCCCGTGTTGCTGTAGTGTAAACAAACCCAGCTGACTCAACGCATCGTGGTTCTTTGTTGTTTGAACCAGTCTTATTTAAACTTATTATTTCTTTGCCTTTTAATAATGAAAAATAATTTAGTCTAACCTGGTACAGAGCTTGACTCATTCAAAGATGCTTATTTAGGTAATGCCTCTGGCCGTGTTGAGCTGGTATGGAGCGCCTGTAACGGACGTCTTCCTCCGACGATGCCGTGTGTGTGTGTGTGTGTGTACGCAGCCGAAACTGGAAAAAAAAAAAAAAAAAGGTTTTCGATGAAACTTGGTAGGATGGTCGCAATAGGGTCAAAGATGGGACAATTTCAATTTCATATCTACTGAAATTTTCCATTGGAGTGTTCTGACCACTAACTGTTCCCACTGATTTTACATTACGGGGTATGTGTCGGAGATTTTCTGTGATTTCCTGCGTTGACGCATACATCGTTAGTTGCGAGCAAAGTGAAGTGGTTCAGAAATAGCCTTCATCTGGGCAACTACGCGAAGCACTTGTAGCTAATAAATACTATACGATGCATCTGCGACGGAAAAGTTCAAGACCTCTCTAATTAGGTCAAAATGATGTTAAAAAAAAAAAATCGTACCCGTTTATGGGCTACGACTACAATAACAGGCTACCTTTCATTATGGACCGTTTGTATTTGCATCAACAACATGAGCTTATAGGGATACTGGACAACAAACTCTTCCTGGCCCCACACTCCCCTTCTATATAAGCCACATTTTCACACTAAGCACTAGATTTGATTTTCCGAAGATCATCATTCTCTCATTTTTTCTCTCTAACCTACCATAACCTAACCTAACCTAACATAAATAAAAATTACTAACAAACTAACCTAACCTAAAACTAGAAAAACCCAGCATAACCTAGAATTTCTTGGATAGGTTCAAAAAATATACACGACGGAAATAAGCTTCCCAGCCATGTCATAAAATACACAGAACAGAAGTTTGCCTCGATATTAAGAGGGGGGGGGATACTACAGCACAGAAAAAATTGCATCCTACAAAAAATTTGGCGGGAAAACTTTCCCACACGGGCGCGGCGACTGCAACTGTCTTTTTACAATGTCACGATCTCCAGAAAAGTAATTTAAGTACAGTACGCAACACAGAGAGTTATCTGGTTGTTTAATACCACAAAAAGTAAGAAGGAAACATAAGACATACCTGATTTGGTTCATAAGGAGGCCGCCAGTTCACCTGTGACAGCCTATCTCCCTTTGGACGCGTTGATTACCGACGATCTCGCCGACGGGACACGTCAGTGCACAACATTCAAATCTATAGGAAACCTAAAGACCTAACCCAATTTAACTTAACCCTAACTGGGGGATTAATATTAGAGAGCGCGAATACCTATCAGATACTTTTAAAAACTTCAAAGTTCCTAAGCTAGACAATTTCGTCATACACGAGTCCAACTACGTAATGATCGATTTTATAAAAGCATTAAAAAAAACAAACTCGATCGCATTCTCGGTTCATGCAAGTTCGCTTATTAACCTGGTAAATTTTGGAGAAATAATGCTGGTACTGGCTACTTTGATCATATGAAACCTACGCCAGCTGTCAAAGACGAGCCATTAAGTCTACACAGGCATAACTGCATCCTTGTATTTTATTCTATACTCATATCGTTTTTATTTCATACTAATTTACAGAGATTAGTGACTGATATAATAAAGGATCGATGTATACTTACAAAAGTTACTATCAACGCTGGAGACATCTAATATTGTCACCTATAAGCGCAAGCATGCATTTTTGTCGAAGCAGTACATCAAACGTGCAGCATCCAGTTTTTTTAAGTTTGAACGTTCAAAATCGGCACCAGTGTACTTGATATCTCAAACACTTCCAAACACAGACGTTGATTTTCATTCAACTCTGGAGTCTCTCTTGAGGAATAAATCCGTCTGGACCATGCAAGAATAAAATACATAGGCTTTACACTAAATGCCAAAACTTCAGAATGGATTTTTAAAGGAACAACTGACTGGTAAATTTACATATTTTTTTTCTGCCAAAAACATGTGAGATGCTATGGTGAACATGTGTGCTGTACCAAAGTCAGCAAACCTACAGTCGGTGAATCGGCCAACATCCCAAGTTCAAGATGTGACAGAATACACTTTGTGTTTACATCGGACTCGGATATTGTTAATCTTCCTCTCGTGGCGAATCATGTTGCTGTGATTACCATGTACTATATTACTTGACGAGGATTGCACATATGGTAATGTGTCTGTCTTGTATGGAAATGAATGTACATATTAGTGCTCCAAACAACTGGATGGAAGTTTGTCATCATAATATTGCACATCTCCAGCCACATGATAATATTGGGTCATTTACATTATGTATGTTCGTAATACTGTTGCCTTTGATAAATAATATTAAATGCTACATGTGATGCTTATAACTTGCAGAATGCGAGTTCTGAAACTGCTTATGAAAGAACTTTGTAATGCAGAGAGGTAGCGTACAGTTGTTTCCGAGACAAATCATACCTGTATCGTTGCTTAATGGTTGTCAGTGTTCAGAGGGACTTCAGCAAGGTTTATACCTTAAATACCAGAGGGCAAATAGTTTCACGGTCATGATCCTTAGTTAGCTTGCATCCATCGCTACATATCATGGCCTCTACAGTACTTGCTTTATGATTAAAATTAAAGGACTAGCTACTGCTGTACAGTATTTCCAGATTTGGTAAATGTGTGATTTAGTTTCATAAACAATTGAAAGACCTTACTAGTTCACTTATTATTGTTATAGTTTGTTTTTCACATTTTTCTCATTATTTTTATGGTGGTAAACATTTGCTTGAAGATGATTTTGTTTCCCTGTTGCTTTTATTTGCTTAATTTTCCCATTGTGTTTTTGTTTCTTGAGCTTAATGGGAAACACTTAATACAAACTATGTAACTACAAAAATTCATTTGGTTTTCCATTTCAGCTGGTCTGTTTGGTTGTTACCATTGAGTGATTCCCGGAAAGAAAGTATCAGGAAAAAAAGTAACAGTAAAAAACGTAAGGGAAAGAGCTAATCTAACCTAACCTAACCTAATCTAACCTAACCTAACCTGACCTAATCTAACCTAACCTAACCTAACCTGACCTAATCTAACCTGACCTAACCTAGGAAAAGTTGTTACTTTTTGACTGTTACTTTTTTTCCTGATACTTTCTTTCCGATTCCCCCATTGAGTAGGTTAGATTTGGTTTGGTACCAATAACAGGTTAGACTGGGTTTGGTTTGGTTAGACTAGTTAGGTTAGGTTAGGATATATTATTTGTTAGGTTTGGCTAGGTTTAGATTATGTTAGGTGGTGAATATGTAAAGTTAGGCTATTAAACCTGTAATAATATATTTGTTTATCTGGTAAGTTTAGAAAGTCTGCCATGATGATAGAGAAACAAAACCCTAGTGAACAGGAATGAACACTGATAAAAACAACAGGAAAACAAAACTAGCAATAAACAACATTTAACGCCATAAGAATAATTAGAAAAATAGAGAAAACAACCAGGAAGAAGATAAAGTGAATTGGTACGGTATTTCTGCTGCTTAAACTAAACCATATGTTTACCCAGATTTCCTGCTGGAAAGAAGTGTTGACTGGATTGTTTGTTACTTCTTATAGATTAGCATACACAGTGGGCATTATTAATTGTTTCTTTTTAAAACTGTTCATAAATAGAGGAGTTACATTATTGTTCTTCACAGTATGAATAACTTAGATTTTGCAGAATATGAAGTGTTTTAATTTAATCGCCAAGCATTGTTTTACTAAAGTACAGTATCATATTTCTATGGATTTCTCCTGTCTAATGTACTGTACATAAAAATTTGCTCTATGATTCCATATACCCTCCCTATTGCATTGCCATGCAATGATTACCGCTCTTAGCACACAATACTGTTTTTAGTGCTGTAAATCAGTAGGCAAAAGCCGATTGGTATCTGTATCAGTATCGGAAGGGCAATATTATCCAATAATCAGAATTGTACTGGAATCGGTTGAGTAATGATGAAAAATAAATGTTTGTTTCACCCAATGACTCTAGACTGTAATATACAAGTACACTGTAATTCAGGTGCCAGTACTTGTTATTTCAGGTTGACATGGATTACAATTATGACGTCATGAAGCAGAGTGGCCACTTTACCCTGCCTTCTACCTGGATCCCACAGTAAGTTCTCATCATAACATTTACAGCTGTACTGTACTATATGAAGGGAGGGGGGGCATAATCTCTCAATTTCTGATAGCTAATGTTTTAAACAGATGATGAGACCAAATGCAATTAGCATCTCAGATTTGTTGTTGAATGTATTATTCTGTAACATTACATGCAGGCTAATCACAGTACATAATTCTTTAATGGCAATTTATTAAACTGAAATGGAAGGAGGAAAGGGAAACCAAGTCCTTAGTTTCTGATAATCCTTTGACATTGCTTGATAAAAATTAAAAGAACTGTCTCTCTGGTGTGTTTTTGAATATGCCCACTACTGTATCCAAATGAACATGGTGTTTATTCTTCTTCCTTTTTCCTCTAGTGGCTGGCTTCCTTTGTGTTATTTCCTTGTTCCTTAGCCACGTCATATGCCAGCTGATGTTCCATAAGTGACAGAGAATATGAAGGATTACCTGTACCTTCACCTTTTTTTCTCTCAAATTTAATAATATAGTTATACACATATCATTTCCATTACCTATCAGCTGAATATTATATAATGACTCATTTATTCTGGCCACTCAATAATCTGGTGTACTTTTATTATAAACTCAGTTTCTCTGAACTCAAATCTGATGATCTGGGTATGGCTGGTTGTAAATTATTATATGGCTGTGCAGTAATATAATTTTAGATTACGGTACTGGTTTTTAAAAAATGCAGTTGGTTGAGTTTCTGAGATTAAGATTATTGGGTGTTGTACGGTAATTTAATTAGAAATACAGCACACTGATCATGTTATGTCACAATAATTTAATTAGAAATACAGCACACTGATCATGTTATGTCACAATCAGAATGAATGTAAGTCACTAATATATTCAGTTGATTTAGTTCAGTTCAGAGACAGCTTTTGAATTCTTTCATGGTTCTGGCAGATGATTTAATCGGCTTGGGAATACCTTTCATTGCAAATGTTAGAAGCGCTCTCAATTAACCCTTCTGGTATAGTAATTGTTGAACTCTGTATACCTCCAGATAATTTTTATTCAGCACAGGGGATACCTCTTGTTGTGAAAAGTTTGAAAGACGTGTCAGTAAATGTTGACAAACCTTACAGGGATGGTGCAGGGAGGCAACGTGTGGTGGTGGTGTCAGTGGTAGGCAAAAGTACCATGGATGCTGGTGGGTGTAAGGCAACTGCTTTGGAAGCCATGGTGGGACGCAAGATATTTCAGCGAGACATGACAAGACCACTAGCTCTAGACTCGGAGACCATGGTACACCAATAGTGCCTGCTCTGACAGTTGTAGTATGGATTTTTTATTTTATTTTTATTTTTATTTTTTCAGTATGGTGGCTGGGTATACAGTGCATGGTGTAGATATATTAGGCAGTACCGGTACCTGTATGTGGAAATTCCCACTAGCTATTCACTCTAGCGCTACCTTCAGTTGACTCTGTACTTAGCGATAAGCAAATGGTCTAATGTAACCCAGAAAACCATGTACTATGTTGGGTGGTAACCATACAACCACATGGATGTTGTATACTTGAGGGTTGCTTATGGCATGTTGCTCCCATGGTGCCATGTAGAGGCAAGGAACCGGTGATTCTAAATAACTGTCAGGAATGAGTAGCCTAACTCTGGGCCCCTACACTCCTGGAGGAGCAATGAAGGATTGGATGAAAGGTTGATATACCTCATGATTAATGAATTCAATTACAGTATGCCTAAAGTACTTGTAATACAACCTCTTCAGTATAATGATGCCTTGTTTATTCAGGCTGTTACTGCCAGACAATTTATTAAGCTGAGGAGAGACCGAGTGTCAGGTACAAATGGAAGGGGAACTGCATTGCTTAAACATAACAAACAGAATGGACAGAGAAAAGTTCTGGACTAGGGTGGGCTATTCTCGGACCTCCATATCCATAAGGTTTGGATATGGTTAAAAATGCTCACAGATACAGTGCTAAATAAAGAAAATAAAAGTGAGGTTGAGAATAATGTTAGAAGAGCAAAAGAGAGCAGTATTTTGGTGAGAAACAAGCAAGAGGAGTGATGAGAATGTAAGAGCTAGTGTGAATGTATGCCAAATGTAAATGGAGGTGATTCTGCCATGACCATCCCCTGTAGGGCAGTGGGAGGTCAGGAGGGTGCAAAATGTTGTTGCTGTCTATGAAATAGGTAAGAAGGTAGGTTGAACAGGATGAAAGATGAATACTGTAGATATGGTTAAGCTGGTAGTAAACTACACCAACAGAGAACAATAACATATATTGGCAAGTAGGCAGAATTTTAATGGAATTGCCTACTACATATGCAACTCACCCAACACAGGCAGGAGTGGAAGGTTATTATGACCAGCGAGCACGAGTGGTGTACATGCATCTCACAGCAGTGCACGACACAGCCTCTCTCGTCACTGCCCTCACTGCCATGAACACACAGCTGCAGGAAAAGGTAGGCTGGTATGAGATTTTGAACCCTGCAGCATGAATATTTCTTTTCATTCTTGCTACTGACAGTCTTATTCAGGTAAGGGGAGATTTTTTTAGTAGAGGGGTTGGAAATAGTTAAACCCTTTGTACAGAGATGTCTTTCATACCAATATTATATATATATATATATATATATAACTCTTGCAAATTCCAGGCACTTATACAATATTCAGCCAAGGAGAGACCCTACAAGTTGAAGGGGTGAAACATTTTTTCTAATACGATTGGTGTTAATTTTCGTTTCCATGTTTATTATGAACACCATTCTGCTGAACCATATAACCATAACATATTTGTCTCATTATTACTGCACTAAACAATTTCTGAATCCCTATTTGTTCTAAATATCCAATAATATATCTGTTATTACATTTGTATGACAAAAAATTTGGCCCTTCTGTAAACTGAGGCAAGGTAATGAACTGTGTGGATAGCAAATTATGGAGTAGAGATGGAAATGCTAGAAGTGCTTCGTTACAACCCATCTGTTACCCTGAGCAAAATCAGTTTTATAAATCAAAGCTGTATGTAGAAATTTAGTTCAGGAGGGGATGGTATTAATTATATTCATGAGAGCAATGTATGTGAATCTAGTAGCTTTATCAATTCAGACACCACTTCCCATATCCATGTTCATTCAGCTGAATAATTATTTTTATCTACAGGTTCAGTGAAATTGGAATTCACTTATGTTTCTTCATGTTTTAGTTCATTTAATAAGTTCAGGTAAAATATTAATTCTTGCACATACTAAATTATTTCACATTAGTCAATAAAATATAAGTATACAGTACTGATATAGTTTACTGTACAACATACAGGACTGCTTCAAAGCTTTACATCCTGTGTTTTAGACTATAAAGAGGGTAACTGTACCCCTTCAAAATTATGGGGTGGAGACATGTTTCCTCTCCACCCCCCCCCCCCTTTTAAAAACATCCCTAATTTGATAAACAGATAGATAATTACTGTACATAACATTACAGGGGTTCCTAATGGCTTGGTCAGAGCTGAAGCTGGGTTATGCAAGGAGTTTGTTGCTGCTGTTCTCAGTGTCACACATACTGCTGCTCTGTCACCCATCGCACGTCTTTGACATCACTTACATTCACCTTTTTCGCACGCTGGATGCCATCAGGTCAAACACAGAGAGGAAGTTCTGTTTGTATAATTATAATTTAGCAGTTGATATAATCTTTAGAGACTCAATATAACCATCAAATATAATTTACAGAGACCCTTTGTAGTGTAGGATTTGATGTAACCATAACAGCTCCCTCATGGTGAAGGCATTGGTATAATTTCCAAAGATCCCTTTATTACAGTCTTCAGAGGCCCCTCATATTATAATTTTAAAAGACTCCAGATGGTGCAGGTATTGGTATAATCTTCAGAGATCCCTCGTAATATAATCATCAAAGCCCCCTCATCATAAAGCCATCAGGTACCCCTCTTAATATACTTTTCAACAATCCCTCTTACCCCTTGGGGTCAGGCATTGTTTAGAAAATCGACCATCAGGAGTGGGCATTTTTCGCAAAAAATAGGCGATTTTTCAAAAATCGTTCCTATGAAAACTATTAAACCTATCATAAAAATCTACATCCTCAGCAAAGTACAACTCTTTAGCTTTAAAATGAGTGGAGTTCCAATGTCCTATGATTATTTATTGTAGAGCAGTGGCTGAGAACGTGTGTCTAAACGTTCTGGAACGGGGACCAACATTCCCATGACGCATGTTCCAGGACTGGGACCGACCTTTAGAGGTTAACGAATGTACTATTATAATCTTCAGAGACCTTTCATAATATAATCTTCAAAGTTCCCTTGTAGTTCAGATGCTGATGTAATGTAATCTTCAGAGAGCATTCATACTCTCTATCTATCTATAGCTCGACACCCTAATCCCGCAAAGGGTGGCCGCAGACAAAACCCCTCCAAGTTGCTTTGTCACCCACCATTTGACTGCCCTCCCCCCAACTCACTCCCCCCTCCCTCATATACTGCAGGCATTAATATAATCTTCAAACCTCCTGTTGTGAGAGGGTTCATACAGTATGATCTTCGAAAACCTATTGTAATGAAGGGGTTTATAGTCCAACAATTTTCATAATGAAGATTCAGTTTTTTAAGACTCCTTGTAATTAAGGAGTACATTGAATACTGAATAAAGGGATTGATGTTATCTTAAAAGGCCCTTTATGGTGAAGGGGCTAATACATTATATCTGTGTTGTACTGTATGTCACCTCTGTTGACTTTTTTTGTTCCCCCTGCAATGTTTACATTAAAATGCAGAAAAAGTTCCTGTTAAAGTTCCATTGCCATCTGTACAGTTTATTTCCCAGTGTCCTGTAATTTACACTACTAGTTGAGTGGAAAAATTTTTGATATTTCTGAGCACATCCCTGGTTTATAATAATGAACTGCCTGTACACACATCTGGAACAGGTGTAAGGCACAGAGCTATATCTGCGAAGTACTGCGAGGTGTACCTGGGATCAGCAAGGATTGGGCCACTTTTGGTCGACTTTGTTCCCCTCGTGTCCTCTTCCTCTTCTCTGCCCGGCTCCTCCCTAAACTCACTCGGCCTAGCCACCAGGCACCTTCTTCCACACACAAGTGAGTATGGGAACTTACTAATGTGTCTTTCCTACATAAGTAAGTTAAGAATACTTTCTTATCCCCTCCGGACATTTTTTTTTTTCTTGTTCTCTAAACGCTTTTCTCATTCTCTCTCTCTCTCTCTCTCTCTCTCAGTACAGTGTGCCATAGAATATTAGTACAGTAAAAGCAGTGGTTATGATAGGATATGGTTGGTGGTGATGGATGGATGGATGGTTAGTGATAGTGATGGTTGTTACGCAGTTAAAATTCTAATCACATTCTTCATTTAAGGGGTGCAGGACAGGAGAGATGGTGGGGTGGTGGTGGAGGCGGTGGCAACACTGGACTACGCAACCTGGAGCTGGCCCTAGAAGACCAGATCTACCGCCTCTTGCGCAAAAGTCGAGTCATTACAAACATAAGGTGAGTCTCGTTTAATGCAAGTAAGGTAACTGAGGTCTGTTAAGCCATGATCATTGTAAGCCATTTCCCACTAGTGTATTTCAGTGTATTAGGTGGCATCCAGAGATCAGAAATGGAAAGCCTGTTATCAGAGCACAGTAGCTACCTGTACTCAGTTAAATGGGCCATGTATCCATTCATTCTCATTCAGGCGATGGATTTTTACTATTTTTTTCTTATACTCATTGTTACTTAGGTCTGTCTCCACCCTAACATTTCATATTGTCCACAAATACTTAGAAGATGTTTTCATTACACAAAAAAACTATGAGATGGAGGTATGTGGCATATGAAAACTGTTGAACCTTTTAAGTCTGTGCTTATGGGCATTCAAAAATAAATAAATAAATTCATAAAAAAAAAAAAAAAAAAAAATGATGGTGGGGGGAATGAGAGAGAAGTGAAAATAGGGGAATGGAAACAAGTGAAAGCAGTCATTAGAAATTTTAGTTACAACAATGAGAATAGTATACCAAAATCAGCATCTTTTAAAAAAGTTTTCTGATGATTGCATGTTTTCATCCCTTTCTTCCCAGTATCTAAAAACGTACCTGAACCTAAGCACACTCCTTTAACCCTTTCACTGTGGGTGGTCTCCTGTACATGGCATAAAATCACCTGGCAATTAAAAATATTACAGCAGTCCCCCAATCATCTAACGTTGCATTACCCAACAAATGTCATAATCAGCATTAAAATAAATAAATAAATAAATAAATAAAGCAGTATCCTATTTTTTTCTTTCTTTTTTAACGGCATTAAATGACGGCACACAGGGAAACTGAATTTTTCTTACCACCTGCCACTTCCCACCACCCACATGCTACCAACAATGTCCCACCAGAACAAAGCCCAGCCTGCCTGCTACACCTCAGTCACACACAGGAAGCTGTCTAGTGCAGGTGTTCACCAAAATTGCCATAGAATTTGTGCCCTTTGTTGCCACACCAGTGTTTTTGCAGGTGTTTCTGTTGGTTGCCCATATGCTTGCATATGTGTGCATGGCTCCCTCCTCCTACCAAGTGCGTGACGAATGTTCTGTCCCTCGAGCAGATGCAAGAGCTAATCAGGTCTATGGCATCTCCTCTATGATGCTAACCACATGGGAATATACAACAAAATCTTTTACAGTACAACAGTATGTTCAGTGCAGTGCAGTGTACAATAGCTGTATATTTTACTGTATAATACTATAATGTACTGTACTGGATGTCTCATTTATTGCATTACTAGATGCCTGTTTGGGGTTGTTGTAGGGGTTATGCTCCTGTAGAGGGGCTGGGTGAGGGGGTAATACAGCATTACCCAAAAAACTGCATTATCCAACATGGCTTTGTCTGGCGTATGATGGGGTTTTACTGTATAAAAATAGATGTTACTGTACTGAATGAGTTAATGAAGATTCCCCCCCCCCCCACCATGAGAGATCTCCCATAAGCAGACTAACACCATCATGTGATAACATTAATGAATAAACATATAATTGTCTCGATGGGCTAAGTTTATTCTTTCCCTTTCTTCAGTGCCAACTCACTCTTCGCACTGCCCAACAACCAAGCATATGTGTACCTAATGGAGCAGGTTCAGGAAGAGATGGCACCACAGGGTGTCATAACAGGTGCCCTTCATGACCTCTGCTACACGCCAGGTATTGCACATATTACCTAACACTTTCAGGCCCTTATGGCTGACTCTCATGTGGATTTAATCATCTGGTATTAGATGTAACAGAGCACTAAAGTTAACCTGACCATGAGAGGCTTAATGTTCACAGTCTCTTATTGTCACTCTCATCTTGAATTAAAAACAAACAAAACAAAACAAACACCAGCAAGCTGAAGGAATCAGTGCAGCAATAAAGTATTGTGTGATATGGTCTTATCACTTACAAAACAAGCAGCAGAACTGAATAGAAAGTTAATATTAAGAGTACAGTATTGTATGTTAGGAGAGCAAAGTGTGATGCAATAATGGACTCTAGTAGTCAAGATAAGATTATGCGAAGATTTTTATTGTTTCAGCTTCCACAACAGAAATAATGTACTGGGTTATGACATCAGAAACCAAATGCTGTAATTTTTTTTTATCATTTATATTCCTCTCATCAACAGATGGTCTGGCAAATGACCTGAATCAGCTAAGTCTTGGGTCAAAGGGAAATGGTGGTGGTCGTGCAGGGTGGGGAGGGTCACAGGCTAGCCCTCCCCCTGACCCCCTTGATACATCTTCTGCCGATTCTCTCAGTGCCACCATATTATCTGGGGTTGCTACAGACCGCAAAAGGAACCTTGGTTGGTCTGAGTTTGTTTATCTTTTGTATTGTTATTAAATACAAAACTCAAGTGTAGAATGAGGGATGGGGATAAATAGTGAAGGACTGAGTGTCTCAGATCTGATGTATGCAGATGATGCTGTGTGAACAAGTTTTACTTAATAATAGTACACTGGTGGACTGGCTGACTCATCTGACAGTCTTGGATTTGATGAACAATGCAGTATAGGTGGATTAAAAGTTGAGCAGCTGTGTGAACAGGATCTTTGCAGACTGGTTTCACTGTGAACATCAATAAGCAATGTGTTTTGAAAGTCGATGTACAGTAAATAAGAGTAATGTAATGGGTGGTGAGAAAGGTGATTCTCACTGAGTATGCTGGTGCAGTAATATTGTCACGGGGTTTTTATAGCATCACGGTAATTTTGAAATAAATGCTTAAATATTATTTAAATTGATAATAATATTCAATAATATTGAAGAGCAGAGACAATGATTGTCTTGCTACATCAAGCAACGATTACTTTACGCTGACTTGCTACGATTCTCTAAGATCGAGAATTTATAAACTTTCTCAACAGTACACAGCAGAGACTAATTACTCACAATTGCTGAATTACTGTACTGTTAGCCTCTGGAGAAAGTTACTTCACCCCTGACAATAAATAACTAATACTAATAATAATATCAGGTTCTTGCTGATGCATTAACTCCTGGCACAACGTATTTTAAGTTAATACAACAAGACTGGTCTAAGTACCAGTTATGAAAGCAAACGTTTATGCCAGCTAGGAGCTATATGGAAAATAAGCTTAATTTGGATTAAATGAAACGAGATTTTACTTTACATTGAGCTCAAGAAAGGAACTGTTAAATTTATTAATCACAAAAAATAATTTAACGTTACAATTCAAATCAAATTAATGAGACGCACTCACTCACTCACACAAAAGCTAAATACTTACGCCTAGGAAAAACACCTTAACTAAGCTCTTAAAACTAGGATTATACAAAAGGAAATACCGGTCGATGAATGCTATGTATCACCCGGGGGGTGGGAGGACTGGATTAACTGTGAAGTGGAGTTTGGGTACTAGCTGACCTCTCGCACTGCTGCACAGGTCCTGTCTCCGCCACAGCAAACACTAGACTGAATAAGTCGTGGGAACAAAAGGGGAAGCAGTAGGCCGCATTTTTAATGGTCAAGTGCAAGCAGGGGCGAACAATAAAGAAAACAATAGTATCGCTCAGTACAGCACTTAGTGACGTGCATAAAATCGGTCACTTTTGAAAACAGTGACGAATGTTTTGAAAAGTGTACCCCGAAATGGAGGGAGAAACGGTTAGCTGAGCGATACGCAGTGAGTTTTCCACTAATAGTTCGTGGCTTCTCACAAAAGGGAAATGTCGCGAATTGATTCGTGACATTACGCCCTTACAAAGTTAAATTTTTTCCTTATGGGAAAAAATTTGTGGATATATATATACAGTAATCCCTCTAATATCCGAACGCCCAATATCCAAACATCCCCACTAACCGGACATAATCCTCCTGGGATCCAGTATTCCCAAAATGGGCCAAAAACTGCAAAAAATTCGAAAAAAATCTGACCTTTTTTCCCCTCCCATAAATTGAAATTCCCGCCTGGCGCCAAACAGCTGTTACACCATGGTCCCTTCACCCCTTCCTTCCTCCCCCTCCCCCCTCCCCTGTCAGGTTGCCATTTGGTATTTTTCATTACCAAGTGTGGGCCAATTTGGTAATGAAAAATTCGTTTGGTAATGCATTAGAATAATGCATTACCAAATGGATTTTTCACATGTATGAGGATACACAGGATGGAGATGGTGGATTGTTTGCTCTCTCTGATTAATCTGCTACCCTACATAGTGTGAAAATAATCAACATGGTGTTAGTTATAAGGAGAGTGATTACATGTATTTCCACTTGTATATATAATTAGTGAAGAATATATGCTAGCTTTACGAATTTGGTAATGAAAAGTTATATTTGACAATGAAAGTTGAGGAGATTGGTAATGTGGCTGTTGCGATCTGGCAACTCTGTTACCCCACCAACATCAACAGTCACAGCTTAACTCCGATGGAGAGCAGATACTCATAACAGTGCAAGCCACAGGTGCTTGTTTTTTGTGAATAAACTGCAATACTTTGCCACTAGAACACACAGGAATTTACAGTGTTGTGCAGTGTTAAGAAATTAGAATTTAGAGTGCAGAGGATTAACTGTGGACTGCAAACTGGCGGTTCAAACCAGTCCAAGACCAAGGGACTTGTGAGTACCCAGAATGTTTAATATTGTATAAACTCACCTCTAAAACCTCATTTTATGGTTCTTTTGCATTTATTTCAGTCTTTTATGTCCCTTATTGGTGTGATTTGGGTCTTAAATAGGTGCTATGCATGTCCAGAGGGAGTTGTATAGGTGTTTTTCAGAGTTAGGGTCCGTAAGTACTAGTCCATAAGCTGGGGCCCAATATCCGGACAGGACCACTATCCGGACCTGCCTATGGCTCTATTGATCCGGATATTGGAGGGGTTACTGTATATGTACACATCCTAAGTTATTCGCACAAGATTCACACTGTGGTGTGTGTGCTATCCTGCTACAGGAGAAAGTCGCAGTCGCCAGTGAGCGAAAAAACCTCGTATTTACGTTAATAGAAGATGCTGTTGGCATCCCTACGTCAAGTGGGGTTGGTGGAGGATTAGTGCCCCTCCCTGTAAAACAATTAACTCTAAGCCCTTGGCCACCCTGTCTGGGATACATGGCGTCTGGCAATGAATGAAAAAAATGAAAGAAGCAAGCTTGAGGGAAAAACTCCGTGACGACGGTGAAAATCCTGTACTCAGGTCAAACTGAGCGAAAATTCGCTACATTTACACTGACAACTAATTGTTGTGTAGCGTGGTGTATGTAATACACGGTGTAGGTGTGACAGTTGTAGTGTAACTGTACCTATGTGTAAAATGACATAGTAAATAATAACATGGCGACGACGAAGGCAGAGGAGAAGAGGCGGCAGCGTGTGGCAGACGATCAGCTGGTCCGCACAGCAAAACTGCTACACCCATTGCTGAACCTGCAGAACCAATTGAGGTAGAGCATCAGGTGTCAATGAGACAAAATTCTTATTAAGTTACAATTACTCTCTCTGCCTAGCAATCAGTACATGCTACGAAAAGTACGCTCTGGCTGAAAAATACGAGTGACAGCCTAAGCTTCGTACATTCGAGGTCGCCATTAATTATAGCACACGATTATGTCAGCAAGTTGAGAATCCCTGTGCAACCTCGGGTCTTCCATAGCCTCGAACCGCACACGGGTCCTCAACCTGTGCCTTAACCTACAGTACTTATATTATTATCGGAGAGCTGAGAATCCTTGCAAACTTGGGTCTTCCATAGCCTCAAGTCACCTCTGCGGAATTCTCACCTCCCCCTTAACCTACAGTACAATACTTATATTAGTACCGGGAAGCTGAGAATCCTTATGCAAACTTGGGTCTTCCATAGCCTCAAGTCGCCACTGCGGAGTTCTCTCTCGAACTTTCCCCTTAACCTACAGTACTTCTATTAGTACCGGGAAGCTGAGAATCATTATGCAAACTTGGGTCTTCCATAGCCTCAAGTCGCCTCTCAACTTCCCCCTTAACTTACGGTACATAATATGTATGTACAGGCCCTGGACATAATGTGTCCTGTGGGGCCAATGGGCGAGACGTCAGGTCTGCACCCACTTCACCACTACCCTGTCTCTCAACTGACTCAGAGATTACAGGTGTAGTTACAAATGGCACAGGAAGGGCATGTCCCTGATTAGTGGTGATACTTTGGCACACACTGCAAGAACGGACAAAACTATCTATGTCCCGTCCCATCCCTGGCCAGAAAAAGTCAGCTCGGATACTGCCCTGGGTCTTCCTTTTGCCCATGTGACCTCCTGAGACTGAACAATGACCCCATTGTAACACTGCTAGGCGGTACTTGGCGGGAACGACAAACTGCAGTCGAACCTCACCCTCGGGTGTTCGTGACTCACGGTAGAGCCGTCCTTGTTTGCGAAGGAACTTGGCTCGACCTCCCCATGAATACTTAATCACTCGACACTTTTGTTTGTTCCGCACGGCAGCAAGTGTCGGGTCAGAATGTTGTTCTTGTACAACAAGTTGACTACACATCAGATCTTGCGGCGATTCAATGATCACTGGGGTGACACAGTCTGGAGCCTCAGTCATGGCTCATGTTACCGCAGCAGCCGAAGTCTGAGTAGCGTCATCGGAGCAACTATCCTTGACTCCATTAATACTGCCTGCTATAAAGTCAAATAGAGGCTCTGGCATGACAACTGCAAGTGTCATACCAGTATAAAATGGAGATGCCACCTGGATACATGCCTCAGGGAACAATCTCACTGATCCATCAATAAGGCTTGCATGGATCTGTCGACCTGTATACTGCTCAGGCCGAACTAGACTCTGCTTGACAGAGCAACCTGAGGAACCATTGTCTCTCAGGACCTTCACAGGAATGTCTCCCACAAACCCTGGCTCAACAAGGAAGGTACTGTCACCTGTGGGAGGGCCTGTGGAGGAAGCAGCAAGCCACTCATGAGGCTGCTGAATTGATTGTGCCTTGAGGGTTATATTGGGAAGATGGAACATTGGCCATCTGTGGAGGGGGGTTCACTGTCACTGTGGGACTAGTGAACTGTGGGGAAGTACCCACACTGGTAGGGACGTGACCACCAGGCTGCTGCTGAGGAATGAAGGCTGCATTCGCTTCCTGCCTCTTTTGAGCTAGTGGTGGAAAAGTTTGTCCCGACGGTCGGTTGCGTGGCTGATACTGCTGCTGGTTAGGGTACTTGTTGTACCGCTTCCACTCAGGTTTCTGAGTGTTTTGCCCCTGGTCCTTCCACTGCGGTTTTGGACCTTGGCCATTATTCTGAGAATGGCCTTGTTGCTGGGGTTCAGTCTGAGATGGCTTCCCAGACTTGGCAGTATCTTTTCTGCTCCAGGTGTTTTGCTTACGAGCTTGATACCCGTATGCAGTAAAGAATGCGTCAGCCTTCTCTGCCATTTGGCTGGCATCTTTCACCTGGCAGATCTTAAGCTGTGCTATGAGCTCAGCAGGCCACGACCTCTCTAGCTGTGTACGCAGCATAAGGTCAATTATCCCTTCATGCGTGGAAGGAGTTTCATCTTTCTCCATCCACTCATTTAAGTAAGCTGTGAGACGATCAAGGAACTGAACAGCTGTCTCCTTGTCTTGGAGACGAGCTCGCATGAACTGAACTTTGGCATCGTCTACTGTGAGACCATACGCCTTAATGAGTGCAGCTTTCATCATCTCATATGTGAGATTGTCTCCACGAATTCTGTAGAGAATATCGAGGGCAGGGCCCTCAAATAGGCTAAGAAACTGAAGCCGCTTAGCTGCCTCATCCAGTTGATACATGTCTGCCATGTCCTCAAAACGAGCTATGTACGGCTCGATTCGCTCGCTTTCCTTGTATGAAGGAAGCTTGATACGTGGGGTCGCCAGGACATGTGCAGGGAGAACGCTCGTGGAGCTTGGACCAACTGCAGCAGACGTGTCTGAAGCCAAGGAATCTCGCTTGAGCTTCAGCACTTCAAGTTCATGTCTCTCGCGTGCTTCTCGCTCGGCACATTCGTGTTCTCGTTCTTTGTCTCGCTGTTCACGCTCGTATTCGCGCTGTTCTCGCTCTTGTACTAGCTCGTGTTCGCGCTGTTGTCGCTCGTATTCGCGCTGTTCTCGCTCTCGTTCATGAGCATCTTTCTCACGTTCTTGCTCGTAATTAAACCGTGAGAGGACGTAACTCTGTATTTTCTCTGGGTCAGTGAGACCCATATCTTTGGCTTCCTGTACATAAGCACTGGCTGCCATGATGCTAATTTATTAAGCAAACGAGACTGAGCACTGACTGCTTCGCAAACGAATGCTAATAATACAAATAAAGAATACAGACTCAAGCTAGTGGTGACCAGTCTTATCTAATTAACTGGCAAAGAATAAATAAAAAATGTAAATGACTGGGAAGACTCAATAATAAACACAATGGGTACGCCGACTTCCCAGGAGCGAATAAAATCGTCTGGCGTTACCAAAAATAAACTAGAGTTAAGTACTCTATTAATTAATAAAGCAAAAACTCACTTGCTAAATTAACGGTAAACACCAGTAAACTTGTGCCTATAAACTTTAATGATAAATACCTAAATATGAATGAGTGAGCACTATCTCGTGAATAGCTTTAGGGTTAGGAGTTAATATCCTGGCGAGGTCGCCAATTGTCACGGGGTTTTTATAGTATCACGGTAATTTTGAAATAAATGCTTAAATATTATTTAAATTGATAATAATATTCAATAATATTGAAGAGCAGAGACAATGATTGTCTTGCTACATCAAGCAACGATTACTTTACGCTGACTTGCTACGATTCTCTAAGATCGAGAATTTATAAACTTTCTCAACAGTACACAGCAGAGACTAATTACTCACAATTGCTGAATTACTGTACTGTTAGCCTCTGGAGAAAGTTACTTCACCCCTGACAATAAATAACTAATACTAATAATAATATCAGGTTCTTGCTGATGCATTAACTGGCACAACGTATTTTAAGTTAATACAACAAGACTGGTCTAAGTACCAGTTATGAAAGCAAACGTTTATGCCAGCTAGGAGCTATATGGAAAATAAGCTTAATTTGGATTAAATGAAACGAGATTTTACTTTACATTGAGCTCATGAAAGGAACTGTTAAATTTATTAATCACAAAAAATAAATTTAACGTTACAATTCAGATCAAATTAATGAGACGCACTCACTCACTCACTCACACAAAAGCTAAATACTTACGCCTAGGAAAAACACCTTAACTAAGCTCTTAAAACTAGGATTATACAAAAGGAAATACCGGTCGATGAATGCTATGTATCACCCGGGGGGTGGGAGGACTGGATTAACTGTGAAGTGGAGTTTGGGTACTAGCTGACCTCTCGCACTGCTGCACAGGTCCTGTCTCCGTCACAGCAAACACTAGACTGAATAAGTCGTGGGAACAAAAGGGGAAGCAGTAGGCCGCATTTTTAACAGTCAAGTGCAAGCAGGGGCAAACAATAAAGAAAACAATAGTATCGCTCAGTACAGCACTTAGTGACGTGCATAAAATCGGTCACTTTTGAAAACAGTGACGAATGTTTTGAAAAGTGTACCCCGAAATGGAGGGAGAAACGGTTAGCTGAGCGATACGCAGTGAGTTTTCCACTAATAGTTCGTGGCTTCTCACAAAAGGGAAATGTCGCGAATTGATTCGTGACAAATATAAACAGAGGTAAATGTGCAAAGAAAGTGGAAAGCAGAGTGGTTTAGGGAAGAAGATGGCTGCTGTTGTGGTGGCCATGATACTAAACAGGTCTGGGTGTGGAGGCTGCAAGAGGACTGCATGAAGGTGTGGTGTGTTAATGTTCACACATGGATGGGTGTAAGATTTTCATATGAGTATGAAAAGTCAAGAGTAAGAGAAGTGGAAATGGGATATTTGAGGAATCTGTATGGTGTGCAAAGGGTGGATAGGAAAAGAAACTGAAATATGTGAAAGCCATTGAAGTAAGGCTGACATATGAAAGCACCTATAAAGCCTTTCATATTAAATAAACTAATAGTTTTTTGTTTCTATACATGAACAAATCACAAATTCCATACTACATTACTGCTAACAACATTTACTTACTAATAGTTATTTCTTACTCCCCAGAACATAGTTTCAGTATATTTTTACAACAACACATCGACCAGGCACTAGGGAAAGGATTTGATGATAATGTTGGTCGACATTCTGGGCCTGTCTTCTTCCAGGTACTGTGTAGTTTGTAAGTTCTCTCTCTCTCTCTCTCTCTCTGCATATATATATATATATATATATATATATATATATATATATATATATATATATATATATAAACACATCTGTCTTTCTGTCTATCTATCTATCAATCTATTTACACATACAGTATCTGTCTGTCTCTCTGTCTGTTATCTATATGCATAAAATGTTGAAAAATATTCTCCAGTGACTTATCACTTACGTGTATGCCTGCTATTTTTGTTAATGCAGCATAAAGAAGGAACTTCTTGCAACATATGAAATAGGCTACAGTCTCCATTCAGACAAAATTTGTTTTATAAAAAAATGCAAACAGTGATCACCTAGGGAAGAATACTTTTATGATCAAGTGTACTCTTTCTTTCTCCTCATCAGGTACCTCGAGCCAGCATATGGTTTGAGGCAGTCAATCGAGTTTACAAGTTCTTCATGGTTGCACCATCAGAAAAGGACACGAAAGCTAAACAAGTAAGCAAATGAATATTGATTCATTTATAATGCTTCCGGTTACAATACTGTCATGTCACAGGATTTGAGAATTCTTCACCACCTGATATTTCTTTTCTTTGGTGAAGAATACCTGCCAACTCTCATTACAAGTTGGAGATATACAGTATTTGAAAATATAATTTATTCTGAAAGTCAGTAGGGATAATTGGGGGATTAAATGTGGACTTAATACCAAACCATTGTCAAATAAGTTACTTATAAAAATGTGTTACTGAACATGGCTAATTCACTAACAGCATATTTCACTTTTCAGGTATTGGGTAGTTTAAAGAGCCTAGTTGAGACTGAGGTGAGGTTTAGTGATGCACGGTGTGCCAAGGTTCTGCCCCTGGCAATAGCAGCATACAAAGATGGTCTCCCTCCACACTACACTCACCTTCACCACCAGCACAAGGTTGGAACAGCCAGGAAATTGAGTACCTTCCTAAATTCTAGTGAACACATCTCAGAAAAGTTCAGTAATCCAAGACAAGCATTAGTCCAGTTAAGACAACAGTTATGTTTGATTACTTTTAAAACTCTTCAAGCAAAATGAGGGAGATATCTGATGTCCTGACTGTACAAGGTTATGTGTTCATGAACAATGAAGAATCTACTGTAAATGCATCTCATAAATGACTACTGTACTGCCATGTCAGAATTAAACATTCACTGGCTTCTCAGTCCACAAGGTTCATGTCCTTGTGACCATGAGGCTGCACCTACAACAACAACAACAGTTACGTCAGTGTGCAGTATTTTAGTGTTATTTGGCTCATCAGTCAAATAAATACATACTGCAATAAAAGGAGTGAACTGTACTTATTTACTATTACAGTATAATACAGACATTGCCAGTGCAACTATGAATGCAGTTTTGTTTAAAATTTATTTTCATTTTATATTTTTATTTTTTTTATTTTTTTTTCCCCCTTGTAGCTTGAGGTTGCTCTGGGGGTACTGAGTGGTCAAGCACGTGGCCCAATGTATGACCATTATGTTGGTCAACTGGAAGAGGCATGTGAGCGCATCTGGACCGATGGGCGGCAAGGCTGTGAGACTCTTTCACTCACTGGCAACACATGCACACACCCCCGCCACACCACCTCGCATGACAGTGATGAGGACAGGTTAGAGTTGAGCAGAGCAGGGTAGGATAAGGTAGGGCAGGATAGGACTAGACAGAATATAATATAATAAGGCAAAACAAAAGATTGGAGGGCAGGAAGAGCTAGGATACGATCAGAAAAATACTGTTCAGAGTGGTTTCAGCAATCTGGAACCACACTGTAAATTTTTGTGGAAATCAATCCCAGTTCAGTCCTGGTTGTGTACTGTACACCCTGTAGGCTAATTCTGGTAAAATTACTTGTTGTAATTCAGTCTGGTATGGTACTTCCAATGAAACATGATTGTGTTCCAGTATTAAAAATGGGAAAGGGAGATATAGAAGTGATAATAATAACTGGGAAACTCTGGTAATGGCTCCCAATTTTATTTAGGTCCTGTTGACAATTCCAGTAGATTTCACTGTAATAAGATGGTCCAGTTCTAGCTCTCAGGATAAAGCAAGGCAGGACAAGACAGAGCAGGGAAGTACAGGACAGGATGAAATAAGGGATTACAAAACAAGCCATGATAAGGAAAGGCATGCTAGTGTAAAGCAAGGCAAGCCAAGGTAAGGCCAGCCAGAACCTGAAGGTACATGACAATTCAGAAAGCAACGCAAAGTAAGGGAAGGGATGAAAAAGGTGGAGAGGATAAGGTATAAGACACCTTCCTCGTGAAAGTAGTTACATGAAGAATTTTCTCAACTTATGTAAACCTAGATGTGTAATTTGAAATGATAAATATAATTTAAATCCCATAAAAATGAGAACATATCACTCATTAACTTACCCATTGCCTCCAGGTCTCTGCCCATAATGTCACACAGCTCTGGAGTGACATATGTAAGTGGCTGCAACTGTGGCCACCGTCAGGGTCAGCGCGAGGACCCGTTCAGTGCTCGGGCAGCCAATGAGACCTTCTACCATCACCTGGCCGAGACTTGCTGCTCCCGCCTTGACTCCATCTCCTTCCCCACCTTCAAACCCAGTGTCTCTAATGCCACAGGTACCTGTAAAAGGGAGTACAGGAAAATAATTAAAAACTAACAAGACAAAAATACAACAACCAACTCACACTGCACTATTAAATCTGTTGAACATTTGACATACCTTTGCAAATTTTCACAGCATCCTTCATCTGCAGAATGAAAATTGCAAAATAACACAGATAGGAAGAAGTGAAGGAATAGAATGAGTACAAGGATTAGATCATTTATATCCTCTGAAACTCATATTATGGTAAACATTAAACACAATATCAGTGCTACAGCTCATCCGAAAATATCCAGAGTATCACTAATGGCAGTGACATCTGGATCAGATGAATGATATTCCACATGCACTTCAGGTTAAGGTTCTGGTTTTCAGTTTTCATTTAATAAACTGAGTGACAAGTCAAATGGTTTCCTGTACACCAGGAAACCATTTACTATGCTGGGTGGTAACCATGTAACCAGATTTTGGCACCTGGTGGTTTAGTGAGTAATTATGGCACTCAATGACAAAAAAGAAAGGGCAACTAAACAGTGATAAGGGTGCTTGGTGCTGTGGCTGAGGGCTGTGTTTACTCCGTTTAGGTATGTCTTTCTAATTTTGCTTATCTGTCTAACCAGAAGTCCACCTTAAAGGAGTTTTAAAGTACTGGACAGTATAGACAGCATTTTTTTTTTTTTTTTTTTTTTTTTTAAATCAAGGAAACAAGTACCAGGTTCCTTAATACGATTTCACTCGTCATGTATCATCAAAGCAGATGATTAGCTAATTGTAGTTGAAGTAGAAGGAGGGCAAGAAGATATAAATCACTTATGACATCATGCACTTCACTTGCCTATTTGAGTGAGATTTATATATTGTGAATGGGGTGTACCGTACATTTATCATATACCATTACTCATAATGAATATATTATCTGGTGTGATACGGGCATAATATGGTTTGGTATTTGATTGAGCTTGTGTTTCTTAATAGTTCTAAAGCTTTGTATGATTCATAAATGAAGAAGAGAAGTAAGGATGTTTAGATAATTTTGCTGCTGTAATATGATTTTAAGAAAGTTATTAATTTACAAAAGCAGTTAAGAGAGAGAGAGAGAGAGATTCTTACCTAATTGTATCTTTACAGGAATGAGTCAAGCTCGTACTGTCCCGTGTATTAAACCATTTTTATCATACATGTCATATCCTTAAATTTGTGAATAGTTTGGCACACACTACTTCATTCAGTAGTGCATTCCATTGATCAATTGCCCTATTTGGGAAACTGAATTTCCTTACATCTTAATCGTCTCTCTTCTTATGCATTTTTTTGCATTGTCCTCTTGCTGATGCTTCCCCATAGGTTATATATTCATTTATGTCTGTTTTCTCTTTCCCTGAGATGCATTTATAGAGCATAATCATGTCTCCTCTTTTCCTTCTCCTGCAGTGTTGGTAGATTCAGTTTTTCTAGTCTTTTTTTTTGTAGCTTAGATCCCTTAACCTTGGTACCCATCTTGTAGCTGTGCTTTGTACTTTTTCAGTCTTGTCTTTGTGTTTTTTGAGGTGAGGATTCCAGACTACTGATGCATACACCAGCATTGGTCCGATGAATGATGCTATTATCTTTCTCAGCATGTCTTCATTTATGAATGTGAATGCTATTCTAATATTAGCAAGGAATCTATATATGTTACGTACCTTCTCGCTGATGTGGTCATCTGGAGATAAGTCTGTTATTGATAATTACTCCTAGGTCCTTCTCCCTTTCAGGTATGTGTAGGATTGATCTTCCAGTCTTATAATCCCAGTCTGATCTTTTTTCATTTTTACCAAATTTAATTACATGACCCATGTCGACGTTAAATTCCATTTGCCATTTATTGTTCCACTCATTAAGCTTGTTTAATTCCACTTGCAGCTCTTTGCAAGAATCTGTTAGTAATTTTCCTTTGAATTTTTGCATCATCTGCAAATTGCAAATGTATTTATATAGCTTCTATTTCCAGTGTTACTATGTCATTTATATATATTAAAAACATAATTGGTGCCAGCACTGAGTCCTGTGGCATTCCGCTGGTCACTTCCCTCCATGATGAGTAATTTCCCCCATATTATTATTCTCATTTTCATTTCTCTGAGAAAATCCTGCATCCAACAATACAGATTGCCTTGGATACCTCCTTGATGGTACAGTTTCCATAAAAGTCTTTGGTGCAGTACTCTGTCAAATGTTTTCTTAAAATCTGAAGCGATACTGTCCACCCATCTTTCTCTTTTTCTGTAATGTTTTTGTAACTTTGTCATAGTAGCTTAATAGATTAGTAACACATGATATTCCCTTTCTAAAAGTGAACTCCCTCTCTGTTATCATACTGTGTTCTTCTAGATGTTTTACCTAAACTTTTCTTATCAACTTTTCTAGTATCTTACAACATTGATCAGTGATACTGATCAGTAGTTGAGTGAATTTTGTCTAATCCCTTTCTGGAATAGGGGAACAATGTTTGCATTCTTCCAAATATCAGGTAGTTTTCCTTGACCTAAGGATTCCTTGAATTTTAAATACAATGGTCTGCTTAACTCTTCTGCACATTCATGTTGCACCCAACCTGAAATTCCATCAGGACCATTTTGCTTTTACTTTGTCTAATTTACATAACTCTCCCTGTACTTCTTTTTCTGATAACTAACATCTGGTAATACGTGTGGGCATGCATGTTCCATGTGACCTCTCTGAAAATTTCATTCATTTGTAAAAACTGATTGGAAATTTTAATTTAGTGCTTCACAAGTATCATTCTCTTGTGTATAGATGATCTCATCCGTAATGGACTGTATTTTATCTATAACCTTGCTTCAGATGTAGCTGTAAAAAAGCTTAGGTTGATCACTACATTTATTTATAATGTCTTCTACAAACTCTCTGAGCCTCCCTTCTTATCTCCGTATAATAATTTCTTGCCTTGTTATATGCCCTCTCACTATTGTGTTTTCTGTATCTATTCCACAGCAAGTCTCTTTTTTCTTTTGATTTTTTACACTCTGTATTAAGCCATTTCTTTATTTTCATTTCTGTTGCTTTGTGCTGTGGGATGTAATTTTGGACTACTGTTCATAAAGATCACAGAATTTTTTATATATAATATTTAAATCTTGTCTTCTAAGTTCCTTTTCCCAATCTGTTTCTGAGAAGTACCTCTTCAGGTCATGATAGTTGGCCTTTTTGTAATTTATACTTTTTTTTGTGACTCTCATTACTGGTAATGTCTTATGCAGTCATGAAGTTACAATTTAATACTGCATGGTCGATTTTGCCGAATAGGGGGTGATGCATTATGTTGTCATTTTCGTTTTTTGCCAGGTAAATATAAGATCTAGTACTGATGGGTCATCAAGTCCTCTTTTTCTAGTGTTTTCCTTTACACGCTGGGTTAGGAAAAACTCCTGCACAAGACTTAGGAGCTTTTGATCCCAATTGCTTTCATGGCTTTTTACATCTAGAGTATTTCAATTTATATTTGTATTGAAGCCTCCAATTAATTCTTTCAGATTTCTCTTCCATTCTATGTAATAATGTTCTTAAACTTTGAATTGTACTTTCTGCCAGGTCTTCATATTTGCTTCTTTCCCAAGTGTTTATTTTGGGTGGCACGTATAAATTTGCCTTGATTAATTTTTCTTCAGATGTGTTAATATCCAATGCAATCAGTTCTGCTTGTGAGGGTATATTTAGTTTTATTTCTTTGACTTGTAGATTTTTCTTTGTTAAGATTATAATTCCTCCTTCCTTTCTTAACTTTCTGTCTCTTCTCCATATATTGTATTCCTCTAAATTTAGGGTATTGTTTGATATCTTAGGGGTTAATTTTGCTTCAGTTAGGCAAATAATGTGTGGTTCCATTTCTTTGATGTAGTTTTTTCTCTCATAATTTAGACACCATTGCATCTACATTTCAGTACATTAACCTAACCATCTTGTTTACATACTTGCCATAACTTGAGTCTCCTACCTTCTTCCTTTTTGTTCCCTGTTGGTTATGTACGGTACCACTTTTGTACCTGCAATCCAATTACTTTGTAAAGAAGAATACTCTTCTCTTCCTCGGATCTTTCCTCGTTCTTTGTTTTTGCCTCCTCCCTTTTCTCTTTTAGTATTCCTAATTCCTCTTGAGTTCGGCATCTTTTTAGCCAAACGTTTTTAAATTCCTTTTTTTCCATGAGTTTGCATTTTTTAGTATTGCCTCCACTGTTCACACTCAGGAAGGTTACTTTTAGGGGGCCTTGACTTATTTCTCTCATAATTTCCCTAGCCTTTTGTGTTCCTTATGTCTATGACAGATTTCCTTTGATACTTCCTTCAATATGCTCATTATATTTTGCCATCTTCCTTGTGTCTCAATTTTTTTTTTTTTTTTCTTCTTCTTCTTCCTCCTCTATACCAGTGATTAGATGTGTTGATATCTGCTGAATCTTTGACCATTTTTTTTTTTTTTTCACTTCCAAAATGCTTTTTTCTTCGACACTTGTTTCTAAGTCTTTCCTTACTTTCACCATTTCAGCATACGTAGTTTTCTTATCTTTATAACTTTGCATCGCTTCATTCACCAGGGTTATCTTCTCTTCAGTATCACTATTTTGGTCTATCAGATTACATTACTTGCTTGCCTAATTTTCTCTTATCATTTCTGAACTCCATCCTAATACTCTCATGGTTGAGAACTGTACCATCATCCACTCATTTGATGTAGTGCTGCCTATTTCTTCCTTAGCCTTTATCATTCTTTTTCTGTGCATGTCCTCCTCTCTTCCTATTTCTCAGCTTTCCTGTCACTTCTTATCGCTTTTTGTTCCTTTACAGGTGGCTTTACATTGAATGACAAGCCAAATGGTTTCCTGTAAGCCAAGAAACCATTTACAACGCTGGGTGGTAACCATATAACCAAAGCATACGTGCTCCCTACGTGTCAAAAAAGTGGGTTGGTGGAGGGTTAGTGCCCCTCCCCGTAAAACAAATAACTCAAAGTCAAATGGCCACCCCTTATGGGATTGTGGCATCTGGCAATAGATAGATAGATAGACAGTTGGATTAAGCCGGTGAAGGTTTATATCCAAGGGGTGGCTGGGGTTTATTGCTCACATAATGCCACTTAGGGATGAGTGTGGCTGGTCACTCTCATCAGGACCAACTTGCCCAATCCCGGGCTCCTACGCTCCTTATGGGGCAACGTAGGATTGAATGATAATGATAATGATAGGGAAAAAAAAATATTTATAATAAAAAAGTCCCATATACAGTACAGTATATAGCATCCTAAAAGATGTAGCCAAAGCCAGGCAACCATAGTACAGTAAATCCTCGTTTTTCACGGCTTGGATGTTCTGCCAAAACCTTGCGATGCGTGAAACGTCGAATTGTGAAGTTAAGAATCAGTGGGAAAAATAGAGGAGCATTCCGGTGGGACATGTACCTACCCTATCAGAGAGTACTATAACACCAAACAGGCCCTACCCATAATTAAATGAAGAGTGTTTACTAGTGCTAAAACAGCATAACACAATAAACATGTACCTGAAAAGACATTAAAACTGTTATAAAGAGCTGCAACACCAAAAATCTTTACTAGAAATAAAGTGAAGACTGGCTTGACTGGCAAGTGAAGGTGTGTTGAAGGTGGATGGGCTAGTTCCTGGTGTCACTAACAAAGGAAAAGCTGCCACTTTTCACCAGATTATTTAATTTTCGACATCAGAGTCAGTTAACTAGACCCCGGTCATTTTATGTGCCCTCTTTGTCACTAAAAGGAAGGGAGAAATTATAACAACATTATTTTACTTACTGCTACAAGGAAGAAAGGCTGTAATATAGTCAAATAGAATAAAAAATTGGTGGGCTGTGTCGACCATCTCTGTATTGGGACGGTTATTATTCTTTCCTTCCTTAAATATCGAGAAGCATTAATTTACATCCATTTCAGGTATCTGTCCATCAAAACAAAAATAAATAGTGTTATGAGAAACATGTAACGATTCTTTGTTAAGAAATAGTAGCACGACACGGCCAAAGATCGTACGTAACGATCACAAACAATAACAAACTCACATGTGTCTACTGCCCAGCTGGACCTGCTGTGTATTCACGACACGGCTGAAGATCGTATGTTACGATCATAAACAATAACAAACTCACGTGTGTCTACTGCCCCGCTGGACCTGCTATATAAAGATCATGGAAAACTGTTGCATGGAAAAATGGACAATGCCTAGACTGAGTATTTGTACGCATTGTCTGCTGAGTGTCGGCTGCCAGCTGGGAGCATCGAATTGTGGGGAAATTCATGAATTGTGAGGCAACTTCGAGACTTTTTTCCTGCACGAAAAACAAGGTGTCAATGTAAAATGCATACAAATATGAGGACTTACTGTATAATTTTAGAGTAGGTGCTTGGCCTATTCCCTTAGTGGCATTACATGACCAGATATAAATGAAACAATCTTTATTTCAGCTGCGCAAGTAGAAAGTGGGGGTGATGATGTGGAGCCAGTGGGTGGTGAGAGTGAGCCGGGCACCCCACACCACAATAACACCCCAGGCCTGACAGGGCTGAGTGGGGGCGTCCCACCACCCCGCCACATGACCCCACCCCACCGCATGACACCCAGCGACACCACTGCACACACAGGATCACAGCTTGTCATTACCCTCACGGATGACGACTCCAAGAACACTGCCAGAGGTTTGGATGGTGTAACATAACTGGACTGTGTTTTGATTAATCTTTTCATTACATACTGCCACTCCAAACATAACATCTCTGAAGTATGCTGTAAATATAGAAAAAAAAAAAAAATGCTGTAACTTAGGGATGTATAGTTCACTTCTATCATGCAGTAAAGCAAAAATCTTTATTTTCTTTCTTAAACTTGATAACTGCTCCTATAAGCCTGTTTAATTTGTCATTATGTTATTACCAAAATTAAGTAATAAATGAGATGAATCTTTTGCGCTGGCATATCTTTCACGATTAAAACCTCTTCTCAGAACGTGGAGTGATCAGACAAGCTTCAACCACGGAGTACCTTCCTGGGATGCTGCACTCCGCCTCCCCTCCTGGCCTGCTGCCTCAGTGGTCTTCATGGTCCCTGGTTTGCCTTGGACCTTCTTCACTATACTCACATAATGCTGGTAAATAATGTCACAGGTATTTATGAGAGCACCCAGAATGGCAGATGACAGTTTTATTCCAAATTTCAGCAGCAACTGTCACCACCCTCAGTGGACAAGTAGACATTGTTGTTGTTTCTGTTGGCCTCAGGCTCATCAGGATGTAAAACCAGTGTACTGCAGGAAATTAGTCTGGCAATCCTCTTTCATTATGATTATGTTGAAAGATTGTCTCTATTGTGAGTGAAGTGCTTGAGGTGATTTTGTGTTATGAGAGGCTGCCTTAAAGTGATGGCATACCGCACTGGATTGTCTGTGAGTTGTATTGTATTTTAATTCTGATGCAGAATTTATTTTCTAAAGGTAGCAAGCTTCATTTAGCCCCCTGACTGCAAATTACTTATGTTGCATTATGTTTAGGCTACTGTCAGACCATTTTATTACACTCAAGAGGTGCACATGATCAAAAAAGTATCTTTACACAGGTGATCAATGGTTTTACAAACAACTTTATTTCATGTTAGCATTCTCTTGCAAGGGCAAATAGTTCTGAATTACTGTACAGTTATTTCACATGTTGTTTAAACTTTGTGCGGCATAAGGTGTTGTTAATAACAGCAGGCATACAGATAAATGAGAAGTGATTGGAGAATTCTTTCAGATAATCTGTTCAGTGTTTCAAAAACGTAAAGATAGAAAAGTGTACCAAAGATACCCGGTACTGTACTTTTTTTTTTTTTTATCATGTGTACGTATGGTATCCAAAATGTTAAAAGCTGTCGTGATTAATGTTTTGCCAAATAATTACGAATTCCAGATTTAATTCCGGATTATGACAACCCATTTTATATAGCTGAAAGACTCTCATCGCAGATAAGTGTTAAGGTGGAATAATTAATCTTCCAGGGATATGTGAACAACCAGGATTCCTGCCCGGTACGAATTTCCTGCTGCCATGGGATGTGACAGTGAAGGTGCAGGACCGAGAGAAGTGGCCAGCTATTGCTGACACACTGGGCAAGAAGGCACTGATGTTGAAAAATAAAAAGAACAGAGGAGGAGGCAAGTTGTCATGTGTTATCTCTGTTATATCAGAGTGATGCTCATAAAACAGGAGCCAACCACTGTTACTGTCAGATTCATCCATCAATGGCTTTGTATCTGTAACAGTCTATATGAGGTTCACTGCAAGACTGGATCTTCTCACAGGAAGCCATAGCCAGAATTAACCCTTCCCATGCTGACAAAGGATAAACAGGAAGGAGGCACCTGTAGTGAAAGTGATGCATATAATATTTAGTGTTGTACATATTGGGATGCCTTCTATAGCGAGTTGAGGAGAGTGGTGGCTGAACAGGGAGCTGTAGACAGAGGCGTTAATGAACAGTACAGAGCCCTCAAGAACAATTTCTTGAGAGTTACTGATGTAACATGCGGCTGGACAAGAGGACCACCAAGACATAAAGTAACTTGGTGGTGGGATGAGGGTGTAGAAGCTGCAATTAAGGAGAAAAGAAGGCTTTTCCGGGAATGGAAGAAGGGTGGTAGCAAAGAGGAATATTTGGCTGCCAAGCGTAGGGCTAGGAGAGAGGTATACAGGGCAAAGTCTGAGTCACAGAGACAATTACTTGATAACCTAAATCATGGGGAAAGGAAAAATATATATGAGTGTGTTGTCCCAGATGATTGGCTGAAGAGTGTAATTGTAAATGTGTATAAAGGGAAGGGTGATGCCCTGGAAAGAGGGAATTATAGAGGTATAAAGCTTTTAGATCAGATAATGAAGGTAATGGAGAGAGTTTTAGAAGGTATGATTAGAGAAAGAGTGAATATTGATGAGATGCAGTTTGGGTTTATGCCAGGTAGGGGGACCACTGATGCCATATTCATTGTTCGACAGCTTCAGGAAAAATATATTGGTAGGAGAAGGGATCTTTATTTTGTTTTTGTTGATTTGGAAAAGGCCTTTGACAGAGTCCCTAGAGAGGTGGTGAAGTGGGCAATGAGAAAGCTTGGCTTGGAGGAGTGGCTGGTTAGGGTGGTTATGGCCATGTATGTGGGTGCTCACACCCAGGTGAGAGTGAATGGAGATTTGAGTGATGAGTTTTCCGTGAATGTTGGTGTGCATCAGGGGTCAGTCTTGAGTCCCATGTTGTTTATCATGGTACTTGAAGCCCTTTCACGTGACTTTAGAAACGGACTCCCGTGGGAGTTGTTGTATGCTGATGATTTGGTGTTGATTGCAGAGAATGAAAGGGAGGCGGAGGAAAGGTTTAGGAAGTGGAGAGATGGTATGGGGCAAAAGGGTTTAAGGGTAAATGCAGATAAAACAAAAGTGATGATATCTAGGGTTGGTGGCGGTACTGTCAAAGACGAGGAGAGTGGCCATGTGCAGTTTGCCACAAGGGCGTGGGAAGTAATTCCATCTTGTGCGGTGTGTGTGATAAATGGGTGCATAAGAGATGTAGTGGTATCAGAGGTAGACTGCGAGATAATGCTGATTTTATGTGTACGGCGTGCCGAGGTGAGCAGGTGGAGATCGTCAGACGTGAAAGAATTGAACTTGCTGGTGAATCTCTTGAGTGTGTGGAAGAGTTTTGTTATTTAGGAGACATGTTGTGTGCTGGAGGTGGGGCTGGAGCTAGCTCTGTGGCTAGGGTGAGAAGTGGTTGGAAGAAGTTCAGGAGCTCTCTTGCCTCTCCTGACATTGAGGGGGCTCTCCCTACGTGCTAGGGGTCTTTGTATGCAGCGTGTGTTAGGAGTGTAATGCTGTATGGCAGTGAGACCTGGGCAGTGAAGGAGGAAGACATTCGCCGGCTCAGACGTACAGAAATGACAATGATTAGGTGGATGTGCAGTGCGTCCCTGCGTCCAAGGCCTGGAGGGGCTGGGTTTACAATGGAAGAGTTGAGAGGTAGGATGGGACTGGAGTGTATTGGTGTTGTGATGAGGAGAGGTAGATTGAGGTGGTTTGGACATGTGGAGAGGATGGGGGATGATAGTTGGGTGAGGAAGGTGAGAAGTGTTAATATTGGGGGTGGGGTTATGAGGGGTAGACCGAGAAAGACATGGGACGAGGTCATTAAGTGTGACCTTAGGGTTAAGGGACTGAACAGGGAGGCTGCAATGGATCGTGCAGCATGGAGAGCCGCCATTAGGTGACCAAGGCCGACACATGCAAGCATGTTGGAGCCTTTAAAAACGAAAAAAAACTGGCAGGTCAGGTGAAGAGGGATAATCGGGATATCATAGGTGAGCAGTGTGTGAAGAATGATGAAGGAAGGGTAGTGGTGAACAGTGAGGATATTAAAGATGCATGGAGAGAGCATTATAACCGGTTGTTGAATGAGGAGTTTGACTGGGACAGGGAAGGTTTGGAGCCAGCAGATCCAGTGTCTGGCCCTTGGCCTTTGATTGATACTGCTACTGTGAGTGAGGCAATAGGCAGGATGAGGGTGGGGAAGGCAGCAGGTGTGTCTGGATTGACTGCCGAAATGTTGAAGGCCTCAGGCGATATAGGGGTGAGTTTAGTCACTGACCTGATAAATAGGATTATTTATGAGTGTGTTGTCCCAGATGATTGGCTGAAGAGTGTAATTGTAAATGTGTATAAAGGGAAGGGTGATGCCCTGGAAAGAGGGAATTATAGAGGTATAAAGCTTTTAGATCAGATAATGAAGGTAATGGAGAGAGTTTTAGAAGGTATGATTAGAGAAAGGGTGAATATTGATGAGATGCAGTTTGGGTTTATGCCAGGTAGGGGGACCACTGATGCCATATTCATTGTTCGACAGCTTCAGGAAAAATATATTGGTAGGAGAAGGGATCTTTATTTTGTTTTTGTTGATTTGGAAAAGGCCTTTGACAGAGTCCCTAGAGAGGTGGTGAAGTGGGCAATGAGAAAGCTTGGCTTGGAGGAGTGGCTGGTTAGGGTGGTTATGGCCATGTATGTGGGTGCTCACACCCAGGTGAGAGTGAATGGAGATTTGAGTGATGAGTTTTCCGTGAATGCTGGTGTGCATCAGGGGTCAGTCTTGAGTCCCATGTTGTTTATCATGGTACTTGAAGCCCTTTCACGTGACTTTAGAAACGGACTCCCGTGGGAGTTGTTGTATGCTGATGATTTGGTGTTGATTGCAGAGAATGAAAGGGAGGCGGAGGAAAGGTTTAGGAAGTGGAGAGATGGTATGGGGCAAAAGGGTTTAAGGGTAAATGCAGATAAAACAAAAGTGATGATATCTAGGGTTGGTGGCGGTACTGTCAAAGACGAGGGAGAGTGGCCATGTGCAGTTTGCCACAAGGGCGTGGGAAGTAATTCCATCTTGTGCGGTGTGTGTGATAAATGGGTGCATAAGAGATGTAGTGGTATCAGAGGTAGACTGCGAGATAATGCTGATTTTATGTGTACGGCGTGCCGAGGTGAGCAGGTGGAGATCGTCAGACGTGAAAGAATTGAACTTGCTGGTGAATCTCTTGAGTGTGTGGAAGAGTTTTGTTATTTAGGAGACATGTTGTGTGCTGGAGGTGGGGCTGGAGCTAGCTCTGTGGCTAGGGTGAGAAGTGGTTGGAAGAAGTTCGGGGAGCTCTTGCCTCTCCTGACATTGAGGGGGCTCTCCCTACGTGCTAAGGGGTCTTTGTATGCAGCATGTGTTAGGAGTGTAATGCTGTATGGCAGTGAGACCTGGGCAGTGAAGGAGGAAGACATTCGCCGGCTCAGACGTACAGAAATGACAATGATTAGGTGGATGTGCAGTGCGTCCCTGCGTCCAAGGCCTGGAGGGGCTGGGTTTACAATGGAAGAGTTGAGAGGTAGGATGGGACTGGAGTGTGTTGGTGTTGTGATGAGGAGAGGTAGATTGAGGTGGTTTGGACATGTGGAGAGGATGGGGGATGATAGTTGGGTGAGGAGGGTGAGAAGTGTTAATATTGGGGGTGGGGTTGTGAGGGGTAGACCGAGAAAGACATGGGACGAGGTCATTAAGTGTGACCTTAGGGTTAAGGGACTGAACAGGGAGGCTGCAATGGATCGTGCAGCATGGAGAGCCGCCATTAGGTGACCAAGGCCGACACATGCAAGCATGTTGGAGCCTTTAAAAACGAAATATTGGCTATGTGCATGTCTGTCGAGAACCTGTATAGTTACTATCACATTAATCCAATTTCTCATTATTTTCAGGGGATGGGTATGATTTTGAATGAAGATGAAGATGATGATGATGATGATGATAAAGTCAAAGACAGCAGTTGTGGTAGGCTGTTCATGATTACCATAAACTTTTAATACTGATTTAAATGATAATGGTAACACCCAGTCTTTTGTTATCCCTTTGGGGGCCTCAGAGGACCTGCAGTTAGGGTACTGTAGTCCAGATTTCAGGTCATTTAAGTAAAAGACTACAATCTGTCCCGACAGCATTTATATGATGGAACAACCTGATCAGTTAAGCTATAGGAGACTACCCGACATCTCTGAAAACGTTTTAAAAATAGTAAACCTCTCACCACTTCTTAGGTGTTAACTTATGGAATGATATCTCATTTAAGCTCTAATTATAGTGCAGTATTACATAACTTGTGCAGAGGAGGTTGTGTTGTAAATTGGTATGAACACTTGGACTGGGGATGGATGTTCTGTTTTTGTGTATGAAAACTTCATCCTGTGGATGGTGGATGTGAAAAAAAATATATATATATATTCCCATGACCCTCTCCCCTCCCTTATCTACTCTCCCATCTTGTTCCAGAATTTATAGACATGTAGAGACACCTGGTAGTCTAATGGTAAAGCACTTAAACTAGGAATGAAGGCCATGCCTCAGCTCACTGGTTCAAACCCCCAAGAGGTGACTGAAGGTTTTCAGTCATAAAATACTGCTTGGGAGGTAGTTTGTCTCCTGCCCTAACAATGGGCCCTCTGTACTCTGAAATCCTTTGTTTATTGTTGCCTTTTCAGTGGACATGCTGTTGATAGTTTGTTGACTCCCCCCCCCCCCATCTATAGTGGCAAAATGGACAAGGGTGTTGAACTTTTCTTTTTTCTTTTTTCAAAATCTCGTAAATCAGTTACGGTAAAACAAATTTACAGTAACTGGGAATTTATTTTCATTTCAGACGGTGCAGAATTCACTGTGAAGATCTTCCTTGGCGTGGAGTATGAGTGTGTGCGAGGCCATCGATTCATGATGGCTGGACCTGACCGCACTCTAAAGGCCTCACCCTCGGGTCTAGTGAAGGACAATGCCTCCAGGGTAGCCAATCAGGACATGCCTCTCTACTTCCCATGTCCCTGCAGGTGAGGTGTTATAGCCCTTGTATGTCAATTGTGTTTTCCATTTAGTTTAAGTGTTGAAAGTGAGTAGTGAGATATGGGTTTATGATGCTGTTGATTTTGATGATTGTGACTACATAGTATCCTGTAACTGAAAGACAATGTAACCTAATCTTAAAATATGGGTCCTTAAGTTTGTTTCATGTTTTTTTTTTTCTTTTTCTGCATTTACGCAAGCAAATTACCAGCAGTTCACAGTAGTTCATGAATTATGACTAGTATTGGCATAGCAAATATCAGTCATGCACATTTAATCCCACCCCTGTCATAAGCATTGGCAGAAAATTGTCACACACATTTTGAGTACATAAATTATTTTACTTATACAGGTACCTACAAATTTGCTCAAGAAATTTTCCTCTTTCAAGCAACCATTTGTAACCCCTTTGTCTTTCCCACCCCCACCCCACCACCCTCAGACAGTTTTAATCAGTATCAGAGATGTTTTTAAACTGAAGGGTTTAGATACAGCCTTCACTGACACGTTCACTATAAGAGGCCTTCTTTAAGCTGAATTGTCTGGAGGCAGCACAAATAAGCAAAAACAAACCACCTTATTGAAAGGGTTAGTATAACAACCGGACCTTGACATCACAGTGCACTAGTAATATGAATGAGGTGCTTAGTTTCTTAACTTAAAAAGTTCAATAAGCCATACAGTATATTGTATCAACACTCAAAAGGGTATATTAACACTCTCCCATCTTAACATTTTGAAACAGTGGACGAACCACTTGACAATAATCTCATCACTTATTTATGTGTAGGCCTGCAAGTTATTAGGCTATTACAATAGCACCACATACAGCGTGAAGGGTATACAGCATGTGACAGACTGTCATTAAGAACTGTTTTGTCTTGGGCAGAAAATGTGAATAGTAGCAGCACTCACTGTGGAATCACTGATCACCTCTGTAAAGATAATTTTTTTATTGTGTGTATTCCCCATTGTTTTAAAGTTGCGGATGTGGTAATTTACATCACAAAAGCACTACCGGTAAGTATGGTTACCAGGGTTGAACAGTTATGTAAGGGAGTTAAAATACAATTCTGTAATAGGTACTGTGTACAGTATTTTGTAGATTTTACCAAAAAAAGAACTCGATAATTCAGTAATTGATTCTCAGAAAATTTTAATCTGAAAGTTTGTAACTCAGAAGTCTATAATTAGGGGAGAAATTGTATTTTGTGCTGACAAATTTCTTCTAAAACTATCACTCTAACTCAGCTGACAACAACAACATCCAAGCCTCCAGTGACTCTAACCATATCTCCTGACAGTCGTGGTGGTGCGGGAGTCAGTGGCCAGCTGATTAGAGTTCATGTGGTCACACCCAAAGCCCCAGTCAACGTCACTCTCAACCCACAAGTCCAGCCTGGTCCTGACCCCTGCCCTCGGTACCTGCCCCAACCTGCTCCCTCCCCACCCATAAAACTCTCACCCTCAGCTTACTGGGTCCTCCGTCTCCCATACGTATATGTTGGTGACCAGGGACCTCATTACCCACCCGACCCTAGACATCCAGCCCCTCCAGCATTTGCCAGGTTGTTGAAGGGGTGTTACGGGATCACACAGCTATCAGTTGATCGCCTCTGAGATTAGAGAGGCAAAGCAATACAGGAAACAAGATATTGAACCATGCTGTCAATCCTAGCTTCGTTGCACAAAGTTATTTACAGTAGAGAGGAAAGATGTCATACATGTGAGTAAGATATAATGGGTTGATGGTGAAAACCCTGCTGTCCAACCCTGCTTAACTCTCAAAGTTAATATAATGAAAAGATGTCTGAGTGTGAGTAAGATACAATGGGTTGATGATGGAACAATAAGGTGGCAGGGGAGGTGTGGTTGAATGGCCACTGTACTGAACTGATAATCCTGATATTGCAGGTTAAATCTAAATGTATCAAAATTAAGGCAGGTATTACTGGGATTTATTAGGTGTTGTAAGAACTTTCAGTGCTCGTCCATAAGATCACCAACAAGCCAGACAACACTGTTGCTGTTGTCAGTACACTGAACTGTATGAGATTTCCCATTCTGAGAAATGTGACAGACAAGCAGTATCCAATCACATGGCATGGGGGGCGGGGATGAGGAATGATGGAGTGAGACAGGAACGGAGAGGTAATGTTAGGCAAAGCATACAGTGGGACTGAGGAAGGAAGGAGTGAGCCAGGCACTGGAATAGCAATATCTTATGAAGAGAGAACTATAACCATGAAGAATGAGGGTGGAGAATGCAGGAAATTCAATAAGGTGAAGCCCAGCATGAGCCCAAAAATTAACCAGTGCCAGAAGCAGCAGTGTCCAAGTATCCAAATACTTTAAACGTTCTGGTAGTCTCAGAAGTGGCTGTTCTGTGTAAATATAAATAATTTCACCTGTAGGCTTGTTTAGTCACAATGCTCAGTACTGTGATTAATTGTACAGGAATTATTTTAATTCTAGTGGATGATAAATTTTATGGGAGTATGGTCATGAGCAAAATTTTACAGACACCATCTTGCCAGCATTGTGTCCTGTTTATTAAATTTCTCATTCCTTCCTGGACGTCAGTGTCCTTCCATCTCATACTCTTGTTGTGTGCCGGATACTGATATTACCCCCACCCCACCTCCCAGAAATATCACGTAATAGCTTCCATCGCCACACCTGGCAGGGAAGTCTTGACAAACTTTATATTATGTCAATATCTACTGAAATTAACAATGAAGTGCAGTTATATTTGTACTTTTTTGTACTGTTGTATTATCTGTGATCCCGCATGAGTCTTTTGGTAAATAAACAGGCTACAAAACATTTAGAAAATTGTTTTCTTTCATTCTACCTCTGTGTGTGTGTGTGTGTGTGTGTGTGTGTGTGTGTGTGTGTGTGTGTGTGTGTGTGTGTGTGCATTTTCAGATGATTTTTTTTATTGTCATGGTGTACCTTGAATCCTTCCAGATAGATTAAGCCAGAGGGAATAAAAAGTTTACGTTTACGTTGACCTTGACCTTCAGTCTGTTGTCCAAGAACAACAGGTCAGTCCCTTGCTTGTCCTTCAACCCTTCCACCATTTACGGTCAAAAAAAAAAAAAAAAAAAAAAATCAAAATTGAGTTATTCTGTTCATTTGCAGACACTCCTGAGTTGAACTTTGACCCTGACCTTTGACTGTTTGTTCTCATATTTGAATCTCCATTTTTTCATGCCTTACCCTCAATCCTTCCACCAAATTTTGTTTAAATTAGATTAAAACTGTTTATATTAACCTTTCCACGTGACACTGACCCTTGACTTACGTTCACAACAACATTAGGTCAAATCCTTGGCTGACCCTGTAAGCTTCCACCAAGTTTGGTCAAAACAGGATCAAAAGTTATTTCCCCCTCCCCCCCCGCCTCTCTTTGACGCAAAAACTACCGGTACCTCGCCCCAGCATTTGTGCACGTGGGTGTAATTGCCAGCACCGTACAGATAGGCAAACCTAGGTAGATATGATATGTTTATATTCAGGGAAAGTCCTTGAAAATGAAACTGAGGGTAATACTGGAAGAGGAAGATTATGTGATATGGAAGAGGAAGATTATTTGATACAGAAGAAGACGGAACATTACAAAAAGTGTCTGGGAGTGTGACAGTGACGTGTGGGGACAGAGTGGGCTGGAGGCAATTCTGTCATGGCAATCCCATGTTTAGGAGGCCCGCAGGAAAAAGCAGGTCAGCGATGATGATGATGACGACGACGACAAGCAATTTCACTCAGCAAAAGGGAAATTTCTACCAATGATTACGTGAACGGTGTTAGCCTAGATAGTTTCACTAGGTCGTGGAGCTGCCATTTTTTCTAGGGTATTATAATGAGAGGTCTCTTGCTTTTTTTTTTTTTTTTTTTTCTGGATTCTAATCAATCTATTTACAAACGTGGGAATAAGGTTAAGAACATAATGATGGCTGCAAACCTCTTCACCTCAAGGATATCTTTCATTAACTGGGCAATAAAATCACAGTGCTAATCACAGTACTATAAAAGAGACGGGGATGTGTTGCGGAATGAAGTAAAGCAGAAAGAAAAGCAAGGTGGAGTGAGGCAGCGAAGGCAGGGTGCAGTGGGAGGAAGGACGATGAATGGAGTGGGATGTGTGAGAATGGGGGAGGCAGAGTGACAAGTGAGGGTGGGTGAGTGGAGGGTGAGGCAAGGATGAGGCAATGGAGGGTGAGAGAGAGTGGAGGGTGAGACAGGGTGAAGGTACTGCTGAGTGGTGGACTAGAAACGGGGAGGGCGAAGCTAGGTAAGGCAGAGTAATGAGTGGGGCAGCAGGGTGAGGGAGGGGCAGAGTAAAGTGTGAGGCACGGAGGGAGGCAGAGAAGAGAGAGGCAGCTGGAACGGGGTAAGGCAGGATGGAGTGAAAAAGGATACTCTGAGAGGCTTGGGGAGAAACTGATAATGAGAAGCTAAAGTGACCAATAAGAGTGAGGCAGAGTGAAGCTTGGCAGGATGACGAGAGTGAGAAAAGAGAGACTGAAAGGTGGTGGGGGGAGGGGGTAGAAAGATGCTGGAGTGCCAGATAAACGTGATGCACAGTGAAGTGAGGAAGGCAGGCTGAGGATGAGCAGGGCAGGGTGAAGGGTGAGATAAGGCTAGGATGGGTGAAGGGTAGATTGAGGAAAGAAAGAATGATACAAGGGAAGGCAAGGTGGAGTGAAACCGGGTGGGAAGAAGAGAGTGAGGCAGGGTAAGGCAGGGTGGTGGTGAGCCAGAGAATAGTAGGGTAAAACAGGGCTGAGAGTGAGAGAGACAGGGCGGATGGTAAGGCAGGGGGAAGCACGGTAGAGGGTGAGGCGGGGTGGATGGTAAGGCAGGGGGGGAGGCAGGGTTAAGTTGGCAAGGCATCTGACAACAAGGAGGCGGCGCTAAGGCAGGCGAGGCAGTGGCAGTGTGGTGGTGGGTGAGGCAGGTGGTGAGGTAGGGGTGGTGATGTGAGAGTACCAAGCTTTCACACACACGTCTCCACAACACCACATTCCAGACAGAGGTAAGAGGCGTCACACAGGTATACATATAGCTTCAAATATATGTTAGGGTTTCGACGGGTTTCGCAGCTAATGAAGTCAGGTCTAAAATAGCTGTGTGTGTGTGTGTGTGTGTGTGTGTGTGTGTGTGTGTGTGTGTGTGTGTGTGTGTGGAGAGAGAGAGAGAGAGGGGGGGGGTTCATCCTGGGTTCAATCTAATTGTCTGGAGGTAGCAACAAAACCCAACCCAATTATCCAATCCTCTATTTACCCCATCAGGAGCGTAGGGGCCCGGGGCTAGGCTACTCAATACCAATATTTAACGTGTGACCAGCCCCACCTACCCCTGAGCGGCAATATGTGAACAATAAACCCCAACAACCTCTCTGATTTAAATCCTTGCGGGCCCCATACAGGTGGAGCACACTAACCCACTAAACCACCAGGTGTCATAGTGTTACGGTTACCACCCAGCGTAGTAAATTGCTTCCTGGGGTATACCATTTGGATCGTCATTCAGTGCAGTGTCATTTGAGAACACCCACTATATCAAGTGAGTAGATGGTTAGTGGCCCCATCTACTAAAATAGCAATAATAATAATAATAATATGTGCCACCATGAGCAAAGGTCCGCCAACGCATCCGTGCCAGGTGGGGCAAATGGAAGGTGTTGGGGTATAGGAACCACCCCCGTCCTTCCCCACTTTCATGAGTCTCCAGCAATTTTATCTCCAACTTTACTCCTCCGCCTTTCTTGTTCATCCCTCCCCTCCCAGTTCCCTCCATCCTTCCCCTCCCTTCTCCCCACCACCTACAGACTCCACTTCTTCCCCTCCCACATTCCTCCCTTATTTGCTTCTTTTATGGTTTTTACTTTTCTGTGTATCACCACCACCACCACCAACATCAAAGAGGATGGTATTCTCAAGACCATCTCCCTTCCTCCTGCATCGCTGGAGTTACGAGACTGCTTGCATCACATGTCACGCAGCGGTGGCTGAGTGGTTAGCACTGCTGACTGAGAGTTGCTGGCCCGTTAGCGCCAGAGTTGGAATCCTGGTGCGGGCAGCTGACGTCACTGGACTCAGGTGTCCATCCACCGTTGTGGGTTGGTGGGTAAAATGAGTACCTAGGGTAACAGCTAGGGGAGGTAACTGTGGTAACCTGGATGACGCAGTGGCCTTGTATCCCAGGGACTGGGTGAATTACCCGCCACAGGCTCAAAGGCCTATGGTACGGAAATGAACATCGAGGTTGAGCTCCTCATGACGTCTGCCCCCACCTTCACCTTACCTTTATATACCGTAGGATGCCATATCTCCACCAGTACAAGTGAGGCGGATTTTTAGTCAACCGCTCGCACCCTGTTTAGATTAGCTGCTTCTTATGACACACGGGAAATATCCAGGTAATACTGTTCTTTTCCTATGATTGACAAACACCGAGTGGGCCTGAATGGGATTTGAACCAGGGATCCCTTAAGTGAAAATTATACCCCAAGGCATCAGACTGGTGGTAACCATATCAAACCGGTTCAACATATTTAATCCAGCATTCCGATACCGTGCTGGGGAAAACACTGAATACGCAGACAGTGAGGTGACAAATACTGTATGTGTCTGAAAGGATATATTAATTGCCTCACGCGGTGGCCTATTTAATCTGTTCGAGTTTATTTAATCAACATTGTCAACGCCGAGTCGTAAAGGGTGACGGAAGGATGACGGCGATTAGTAAATGCCAAATATAAATAATAAATGAGTAAATAAATCAAATAGACAACCGCCACTTTACTTCCCTGCATTAATATCAACCAATCAGCTGCAAGGTGGGCGGGGCACCTTCGCCAGGAAAATTGTAACGGACTATAGGAAGAGTTTACGCGTGGGGAGCGGCTGGGAGAGGAAAGACAGAAGAAAATCAGAGAAAAACAGGGGTGGAGGGGAGAACCAGCTAATGAAGTATGTTGTGTTATGGAGGGTAAACTGAGGTGGTTAGAAGAAGTAGGTTGAAAACTAGGCTGGTGGAAGAGATGGAGTACCGGTACGTGGGGGAGGGTGGAGTGGGGTGGGTGGGAGAAGAGGTGGACTGAGAACAAGATGGAGGGGTAAGGCGGTGCAGTAGGTGGAGTGAGGTGTCTGGGAGAATCAGGTGGAAGGAAAAGGTAGCGGAGTATAAGGGTGGAGTAGGATGGATTGGATGAGAAGAAGTAGGGAGAGAATGAGATGGAAGGATAAGGTTGTGGAATTGTGGAGTACATGGGGGAGGGTGGAGTGAGGTGGAAGGAGAGGTCGTTACTGAAGAGGGACAGAAATGTTACGAAGTGGTTATTTTGTTGGAGCCACTCATTACAGAATACGGCGTCACGCAAAACACACACACACACACACACACACACACACACACACACACACACACACACACACACACACAGGTAAAAAACAGAAATTAACCCGTCATGTGAGTGCATCTGTTCATTACATAGACATGATGTGTACAGCCAGCCAGCGAGCCGAACATAGCAGAGAGGTGAATCAGGCTAGGTCCTCTCTCTCTCTCTCTCTGTCTCTCTCTCTCTTTCTCTTTCGCACCCAGGGCACGTGGTAGCTGTGGTGGGTATGATGGGGGGTGAAGAGGAAGGTAGTGTGGGTGAGGGAGAAAGAGGAGGAAGGGAAAAACTATGTGTGTAAACAAAGACGAAATTATTTAGCACTCTCTGACGTAGCTTATGTGGGTAGGGGGTTGGTTACTGAGTACATTCTCTCTCTCTCTCTCTCTCTCTCTCTCTCTCTCTCTCTCTCTCTCTCTCTCTCTCTCTCTCCCATCTATCAAGCTATCTATCTATCTATCCAGAGAGAGAGAGAGAGAGGAGGGATAAACACAAATACATCAAACAGGTGTACAGGTAAAAGTTGCCGTACAGACTACCTTGAAAACAAATCCACAGGTAAATAAACAGGAAAGGTGGCACAGGTGAGAATGGGAGTCAATTATATTCTTAATGTGATGTGGACTAACACTGGCATCTGTCCATTCTGAAAGCTTAATTATACTAGGATGTAATGCTAGTCATGAAAAGTGCTATGGAAAGGAAGTAGAGCCGTAGTATTGTAATTATCTGTCACTGAGTTACGTAAAGAAAGAAAGAAAGGAAGAAAGAAAGAAAGATAGAACGAAAGAAATGAAAAAAGAATGAAAGAAACGAAAAACGAATGAGCGAAAGAGAGAAAGAAGAAAGAAAAGTAAAGAAGGAATAAAAAATGAAAGAAAGAGAGAATGGAAAAGGAATGAATGATAAGAAAGGAAAATGAAAGAATGAGAAAGGAAGACAGAAAGAAGAAAGAAATGAAAAAGGTATACAGAATGAATGACTGAAAAACGACAAATATGTAGGCCAAGTTAACGTGAAAAATGCGTAGTGACTGGACAGATTGGCATTACACTCGCCAGTCACAGTTCTTGATAACCTACTGATCACACACACACACACACACACACACACACACACACACACACACACACACACACACACACACACGAAAAAGAAAGAAATGACAGAAAAACTCATAACCAATGAGTCACACCAATCAATAACACATCTGGTAATTTGCAACACTTAGAGACTGCATAAGAAACAGCGTCTTTGCAACATCTTCCTTCTGCAACTTAGGAAATCCTAGAAATACCAGCAAAATACTCTATACAAGAGGTCTTAGGTGTGGAATCCTTGGATGCGGGTCTTGAACATGTCTTCCATTCCTCACTATAATAATAATGATAATAATAATAATCATCATCATCATCATCATCATCATCAACATCAATATCACCATCATAAAATACACAAAATAATTAACAATTAAAAAACACACACACACACACAGATAAATAAATCGGTAAGGAATGGTGTCAAGGGAGCCTCCTACAGTCACGAGACCAGACCCCCACGACGAACCTGTAGTCCATCCACCTTAATTTGGCCGAAAATTTTCTCCTTTTGCGGCTTTATTTCCAGTGACTCATGGCCAGAATAATAAAAATAAATACGCCTGTGCATTCTCTTCATAGCACTTCTTCGTGACTAGCGCTGCGTTCTAATGTTAATCCCCTGCCAGCATTTTAAAGAGACTACAAGTTAAACCCCCTCAATGTTGCTACCTAAAGACGGTTTCAGTCAGCTTGGGAGGGATTTTTGGGGGCTGGTGAGATAAAATAAAAATCGTCTGGTGATAAAATGATTAAAAAAAAAAAAAAAAAGGAGCTACATCATGGGGCTGAAGGGGTTAAGCCAAGTTAGAGTGAGAGGAGTATAGGCAGAGGCGGTCCGTAGCATGCCTCACCCTACTGCCTGATATAGAGGTGAGGCAGGGTTGGCACGGACGGGGAACTGGTTTTATGAACTGGGAGGCAAACTGAAGGCTAATGAAGGGGTGCAGGGGGGGAGGGATGGGGGTTAATGGGGGGAGGTTGAAGGGGAGTTGAGGGGGAGGGGAGGGGGTGGAGGTTGAGGAGGGAGTAGTGTGGGTGAGGACGGGTGCGGGGGAGAGGAATGGGGTTGAGGGTGGTGTGTGTGTGTGTGTGTGTGTGTGTGTGTGTGTGTGTGTGTGTGTGTGTGTGTGTGTGTGTGTGTGTGTGTGTGTGTGTGTGTGTGTGTGTGTGTGTGCGGAGGAGTGGAATGCATTAAAAGTGGAGTATGTGAAAATAAGGACCGTACAAGTGGCGTGAGAAGTGAAGAAAAAAGGAGTGGAATGTGAGAGTGGATATGGAAATGTGGAGTGACGGAGTGGACGGGGATAAGCGAGGATATTAGATGAAAGTGGATGGGCAGAGAGATGGGAGTGTGCTTGGGTGGAGTGGGCTGTGGAAGAAGTGGAGTTGGATGGGAGTGGATGTAGGAATATGGAGTGCAAGGGTGGAGTGAGGTAGAGGAGGGGAGAGGGAGAATAATGGGGAGGAAACGAGTGGAATGGGGTGGTTGCGGAGGAGAGGGATAGGAGTGGTTTGGAAGAGAGGTGGAAGCGATAGGGCAGGGGAGTGGATGGTGAAGTTAGGAGGGGGATTGGGGAGTGCAGGGGTGGAGAGGGATAGGGTTGGGAGAGAGAGGGGGAGTGGGAGAGTGGAGTGGGATGTGGAGGGTCCAGTGGAATGAGGAAGAACAGAATGTGCGTGGGAGAATATCTGAGAGAGAGAGAGAGAGAGAGAGAGAGAGAGAGAGAGAACATGTCAGTCTTGTACATCAGACCACTTCCATTATCGATATCAGTATTTCTGGACACACACACACACACACACACACACACACACACACAAGCAAACTCTCTCTTTCTCTCTCTCTTACACACACACACACACACACACACACACACAAGCAAACTCTCTCTTTCTCTCTCTTACACACACACACACACACACATACACGCGGGGTTCACATCGCTTCTAACCCTTCCTCACAGATGCCAGACACTTCACAAACGCCTGCTTTCCATATGTCACCTGAAAAACTTAATTAACTTCACATGTGCCTCAAATACCACGGAGAAATTATGTAACTCTACGTCCTTTTAAAATTTACCTGGTGGAGAGTTACATATGCAGAGTTTTACCTGTGATTTATAATTAGTGGAGAGTTACCTGTGGAGAGTTTTGCCCATTACTTATACTCTTATCTTGAACTGGTATTTCTATAAACTCTTCCATTCCCACTGTCCACGTAAACATGTGTCTTATTTCTGAACAGCCGAGGTTATATAATGTTTATCAGGGAAACTCCGTGTCTGTCTGTCAGAAGTAGAGATAAACTCAAGCACTGGCAGATTAAAACACACACACATACACACACACACACACACACACACACACACACACACACACACACATACACACACACACACACACACAGTAATACCCCAATACCATGTCCGAATTCCCTGTTCAGTTTACCAGTCCAATTACCCAATAACTCACATACCTGTCTACATTACCTGCCTAAATCACCTGTCCATTTACCCGTCTAATTACCTGTCCAATTTATCTGTACCTGTCTAAATTACCTGTCCAATTTATCTGTACCTGTCTAATTACCTGTCCAATTTATCTGTACCTGTCTAAATTACCTGTCCAATTTACCTGTACCTGTCTAATTACCTGTACAAACTACTCTTTAAACCATCTCGCTTTCCCAATTACCTGTCTATCCATATTACCTGTCCTGCATACCTGCCTACCTATGGGACAGGTGTGACGGGACATTCCTTGGCGAGTGTCCCGTCCCTCTGTCACTATAGGTGGTATTATTAGTTGTCACCCCCCCTTCTCTCTCTCTCTCTTTCTTTCTCTCTCTCGTCAATCTCCTACCTATCTATCTATCTATCTGTCTTAATGAATTTTTCCAGTTAACTGATCTTTGTTTTATTTTTGGTGTATCTGTAAATCTTTCCTCAATCCTCTCTCTCTCTCTCTCTCTCTCTCTCTCTCTCTCTCACCTGTCTCTCCACTACCTGGGCAGTTTTCCAATAAATAAACGTATGAGACATATACTGCACCGAGTCTATTTTTGTATCTATCGAGGAGGAAGGACGTGTTTTATTATGCAAGGAATTTTTTAGTGATAAGGAAAGGGTGAAAATAATGAGATCACAATGTTGCTATTTTTATTAATATTATTATAATTATTATTATTATTTGTTATTATTACAGTAACAACAATAACACCACCAACAACAAAAACAACAAAAAAGATCAGAATGCTGTTATTATCATTTTTATTATCATTATTATTATTATTATTATTATTATTATTGTTGTTGTTGTTGGTGGTGGTGGTGGTGGTGTAATAATAACAAGTAATAACGTTGATAAATATAGCAATAATAATAATAATAATAATAATAACTCAGCCTCCAATGACTTCCTCTAAGCTGAATAAAATCGTCTGGGATCACGTGGAATAGAAAACGAGTTGTCCCAGGATTGAGGGGGTTGCTGGTCTCTCTCTCTCTCTCTCTCTCTCTCTCTCTCTCTCTCTCTATTTAACACCTTTTTTTTTTTCTTTCCAGGATGAGCCCAGGCCAAGAGAAGGGAGGAGTGGACAATATTAAAACTAAGTTCGAGTCTCCTAACACCCCCACTGCACCCTCACCCCCACCCCCACCCGAGGTAAGTACTGACAGGGGTGTAAGTAGGTAGGTAGGTAAGTAGGTTTAAGGAGGATGTTGGTAGGTGGGTAATTTAATGGGAAGGCAGGACAGGGGTGTATGTACGTTGGTAGGTAGGTTTAAGGGAATGGTAGGTAGGTAGGTAGGTAGGCAGGTAGGTAAGTTGGTTGGTAGGTAGGTAGGTAGGTAGGCAGGCAGGCAGGCAGGCAGGTAGGTTGGTTGGTTTAATGGGAAGGTAGGTATGTAGGTTGGTCTGGTGGCTGTGTTTTGGGTAAGTGGAGTAGGTAGATTTAGCATTATTAGCAGGTAAGTACTGGCGGAAAGGTAGGTAGGTAGGTAAGTAGGCAGGCAGGCAGGCAGGCAGGTAGGTAGACATTGACAGGAAGGGAGGTGTGTTAAGTATGAAGGTGGGTAGGTAGATTTAGAAGGTTAGTACAAGCGTAGGTAGGTTTAGTATTGTTAGCAGGTAAAGTAAGTTCAGCAGGTAGGTATGTAAGAATTAGGTTTGGTATGCAGGTAGGAAGGTGAACATATTAAGAAGGTAGGTTGGTAGATTTATTTGGTAGAAGGGTAGACAGATTTGGTATTATCAGTAGGTACAGGAAAGGTAAGGATAGACAGGTAGGTAGGTAGGTAGGTGGGTAGGTTTGGAATAGCGGTCCTTTACCTTTGGCCTCCCTGCAACAAATGATCTTGAGCTCCATGCCCCTCTCTCCCTCCTCCTTCATCTGATTCTGAATATTCCCAGTCACCATACAGTCATAATAGCCTACTGAGTCCATATGTATAAGAGAAAATATATGTGCACTCCCCCATCACAACATAAACTATGAAATTATAATGTACGATTCTATAAAATGGTCATAAACACCAATATCCATACATACATACACATACATACATAAACACAAACATTACGTATTTATGTATTTACTTATATATATAAAAGAAAAAGTTCTCATAAACTCCTCATGAACACATTCACCCCCACATGACCATAAACATCATCACCCAACCATAAACATCATCACAAATCTAATAATAACAACCACCACAATATCATCACCACCACCGTGTCACATACTTATCCATACTTCTCCTTCGTCAAACTTTCTTCCCCGGTAAAACGAACCATTTGGCATATTTCTCAGTTTTAAAAACCTAGTTACCCTTACTGTTTGGTTCATAAAATTAAATACACCTCAGAGGACATGAGAAAGGCGTGAGTGTGAGAGTTGTCGAGCGCGGACGACTGACACATAGGCGTCGTTACAGTTTGGACAGTTCAGAAAAAGGCTGTGATGCGGAAACCAAGTATGAAAAATTTCCAGGCCTTTAATGTTCAAACGCTGAATAACTAGGGATTTGATGCATCCTTTTGTTATACAGAGGAACAATTTCGAAGTTTGCTATTGAAAGTTTGGGTCCAATTACCCAAGACTTCTTTACACAAACAAACACACGCACGCACGCACACACACACACACACACACACACACACACACACACACATTAAACCTTAAATAATATCTCTTGTCTGTTTGGGAGTAATCGACAAATAATACTGGCTCATACACTGTGTTGGGTTTTCCTCATAACCGTTCCCAGAAACACACAGTGCTTTCATCGCCTTGAGGTCACGCCACGGGGGCACGGTGGTTCAGTGGTAGAGCATCAAGCTCGTAATCGGGGGATTGCGAGTTCGAGCCTCGTCCGGGACTGCCGTGCCGGGAGTGGTAGCGCGCTCCTGTAACCTAGCGGGGCTATATGATCCACTACAGGGTCTAGCTCGGGGGAATTCCACTGAGGTCAAGCCAGGTTAGTCTAAATTTCGTGTTACCTAATTGTCTATTTGCGCTAATCCACTTCAGGTTATTAAACATCCCCAAAGCTAAATAAATTCCTCTTTTAGTTACACGAATAAATAAATAAATAAATAAATCGAAAGAGGTGTTGCAGTGAGGTATACTGCGATTTATTCAAACTTCCTCATTATGAAAGGTCCACTCCGAATTGGAAAAAAAAAAAAAAAAAAAAAAAAGCACTCCGAATTGAAAAAAAAAAATCGTGTGTAAGTTCAAAGAAGAAATAAGAAAAAAAAGTCATCGTCCTGAAGGGGTTAGCTGAAATGTGTAATAATCTGTGCGATGCGAAATGACAGAATCCGTCAGTAAGTTAGTGAGCGACAGATGTGCACGTAAGTTAGCATATACAGTGCACGCAAGGTTAGGCTACATAATACTGTGCACGTAAAGTTACATACCAATACTGTGCACATACTGTAAGGTTACGTAATACTGTGCACATAAGGTTACATAATACTGTGTACATAAGGTTACATTAAATTGTGTACATAATTTATCATTTTTTTTTTTTACTCTTGTGATTATTATAGTTCTCGAAGGCCGCGTGTGTGCGTTTTGCGTGTATGCAAGTGTAAATCGAATGTACGTGTGTATGTGAAATCCATGTGTGTGTGTGTGTGTGTGTGTGTGTGTGTGTGTGTGTGTGTGTGTGAGAGAGAGAGAGAGAGAGAGAGAGAGATTGTATTTTTAAATCTACGGGGATTACACTCCAGTTTTCAGTACCCATTTTTTAGCAACTGATTTCTAAGACTAAAATCACTGAGGGGCATCTTCCTACTGAACAGACGAAATTTCCTAACTTCTATACCACGAAGTTAGCCCTAAGATAGTAGTAGTAGTAGTAGTAGTAGTAGCAGTAGTAGTAGTAGTAGTAGCAGTAGCAGTAGTAGTAGTAGTAGTTGTAGTTGCAATCCCAGGCTCATATGACCGTGAACCCGGGCAGCTCCACCACCCGGTCATATCAGTGCCACCACGTGAAGGCGTCCCTCACCCGCATCACGAAAAAACAAGGAAGCCAGAGCAGATTTTTCCCGCGTCTCTTTGCTCCTCCCGAAAAAAATCAGTGTGTGTGTGTGTGTGTGTGTGATACATCCATCCCAGGAACAAGGTAACAGAGAGCAGACATCGGACGAGAATAGATGCTTGGAAGGAAAAGTAAGTGCCAAGACATACACAAAGACGAAGGGGTTAGGCCACGCACCATGCCATCACACACACACACACACACACACACACACACACACACACGGTGGCCTGGCAAACAATCACTTCCATACAAGTACATTAAAGCAAAGTTAGGCTGACTCTCTCTCTCTCTCTCTCACACACACACACACACACAGCTCATAACGACAACACTAGAAGCACTATTACGCCCATGTACATTCCTACCATTAAATATGAGCAGTGAGTTAAGCTTTATAAGGCAAAGAAACAGCAGCAGATCCGTTAGAATGAACGAAGCGAGAGGGGATAGACGAGTAGGAAAAATCACGTTTTTTTTTTTTTTGGCTTGGTGCTATAAAGTGTGTGTGTGTGTGTGTGTGTGTGTGTGTGTGTGTGTGTGTGTGTGTGTGTGTGTGTGTGTGTGTGTGTGTGTGTGTGTGTGTGTGTGCAGGTGGGTTGGAAGGCTTAGTCACAACGCAGATATGAGGTCCCGGGGTAGAGAGAGTTGCCCTGTGACTCAAGTCCTATAAATACCTAAAGCATATCACAGTTATGTTTCTCTCTCTTAATAATTATGTCACAGAATCTTGCATGGTTGTTTAGATCTTTGGGGTGACTAAATGATTTTGCTTTTGAGAGAGAGAGAGAGAGAGAGAGAGAGAGAGAGAGAGAGAGAGAGAGGGGGGAAAAGCGAAAGTATTGAATTCCACGATACACACACACACACACACACACTGCTGAACAAACAAACACATACTCGCCTAAAAGAAACGCACTCTCACAGCCTCACACACAAACATATAAACAAGCGTGCTTAAATTAAAAAAAGCACACACCAGCTGACACACTTCAATATTCATTGTGTGTGTGTGTGTGTGTGTGTGTGTGTGTGTGTGTGTGTGTGTGTTCAGGCAGTGTGTATAAAGAACAGTTAGCTTTAAAAACAATATATTTATCTGTACCTCATGAAGCGATTTTTGTCAATTTATACAGGTGTGAATGTACTAAAGTAATCCTGTGAACAGCATGTCTGTGTAATTACCTTTCATGTCTGTATCAATGCCCCTAAGTGTGTACGTCCGTGTGTGTGTACGTAGCTGTGTGTACGTAACTGTGTCCATCGGTGTAAGTATGTGTATGTAGGAGTGTGTATGTAAGTATGTGTACGTAGGTGTTCGTCGTAGATGTATGTGTACGTAGGCGGTCGCTCGTAGATGTATGTGTACTTAGGTGTGTATGTAGGTGTGTGTACGTAATTGTAAGTGTATGTAGATGTGTGTACGTAGGAGTTTGTGTGTACGTAAATGTAAGTGTGTACGTAGGTGTATGTGTGTGAGTAGGAGTATGTGTGTACGTAGATGTAAGGGTGCTCGTGCGTGTACGTGTTCGCCTCAAAAGGGAAAACCAGCAAGTGTGAGACACCATTTTCGTGCCTGATTGCTTGCCAGGAGGAAACTGCGTGCTGGTGTGTGTGTGTGTGTGTGTGTGTGTGTGTGTGTGTGTGTGTGTGTGTGTGTGTGTGTGTGTGTGTGTGTGAGAGAGAGAGAGAGAGAGAGAGAGAGAGAGAGAGAGGCTTTATGTGCTCGTCGCTTTGACTTAGATGCCTTGGTTCTCACTCCCTTCTTTGTCTTTCTTTGGTCCCTCTGTTTGCTTTGAAGTGATATGAAAATCTTCAAGGTTTGCGTGAGAGATTTTGCGTGTTTGTGAGTTTTTTGCGTGAATTTGTGAGTTCTGTGTGCGTTTGTGAGTTTTTGCGTGTGTCTGTGAGTTTTTTGCGTGTATCTGTGAGTTCTGCGTGTGTGTGTGTGGCCTTTTGAGTGTGCTTGTGAGGTATGGTGTGTGTTTGTGTGTGACTGTGTTTGCGAAGTACTGTCCGTGACTTTGTGTGTGTGTCTGTGTGTGCCCGTTTAAATTATGTGTTAATGCTTGCGTGTATACGTAAGTGTATGTAAGTATCTGTGTGTATGTGTATGTATGTATCTGTGTATGTGTATGTATGTTCTTGTGAATGTGTATGTATGTAGGTATGTGTATTTGTGTGTGCTTGTGAATGTGTGTGTGTGTGTGTGTGTGTGTGTGTGTGTGTGTGCGCCCCTGAGACTGCTTGTAGGAGAGCAACCTTCAAACGTCTCATTCCTGTCCAACACGTCACCATTATGGGCTCTCAGGTGTGTGTGTGTGTGTGTGTGTGTGTGTGTGTGTGTGTGTGTGTGTGTGTGTGTGTGTGTGTGTGTGTGTGTGTGTGTGTGTGTGTGTGTGTGTGTGTGTGTGTGTGTGTGTGTGTCCAAGGGCATCCAAATTAACAAAGATGAGAGAGACCGAGGATGACAGACGGGTGCTTCCAATCTGTATCAAGAATAGCACCGCCAGTCAGAGAGAGAGAGAGAGAGAGAGAGAGAGAGAGAATCACTGGAGTTAGGGGTGTATGGGGAGGCAGGTGTGATGGGGAGAATGGAGGCAGGTGTGATGGGGAGAATGGAGGCAGGTGTGATGGGGAGAATGGAGGCAGGTGTGATGGGGAGAATGGAGGCAGGTGTGATGGGGAGAATGGAGGCAGGTGTGCTGGGGAGAATGGAGGCAGGTGTGATGGGGAGAATGGAGGCAGGTGTGATGGGGAGAATGGAGGCAGGTGTGATGGGGAGAGAAGGAGAGGGAGACCGAAAAAGAGAAGAAGCAGAGGGATTAGTTGGAGGAGGACTTAAATAAAAATAACATCGATTGTCGTAAGGTAAAATAACGAGAGCTGGCCCGATCATGAAAGGGTTAATGGCTCTACTATCAACATCTTCAATATCCTAAGACTCGCTCACCTGAAGAAATTTGTCTTGAGTTAGATCGAATGGATCAGAAGAGTTTTTCCCAATATGAGAGGGTTACTGTGACCATACTATAGGTTATTCACTTTAACTTGGCCCAACTGTCACCTTTTTGCAGCTTATTCCACGCAGCTCAGAGGTAGAAAAATACAACTCTGTGAATCTACATCTTTTTTCTACAGTACTTCATCGTGACTAGCACAATTTTTCTGGCGTTAATCTAGCGTTATAAATCAGCCTTCACGATGGAGGGATGGCAATTTTAGGCCAAGTTAGAGTGAACAGAGTATATCAAGCTCAGACTCACAAGATATACCCTCGCTTGTATATAATTTTCTACACTAACTGGAATTTAATCTACTGCAGTTTTCCCTATCATGAGGAAGGTACAGTTAAGGACAAAATTCACTTAATATTTCACCTCCTCTACTTTTTTCACTTTACCGACAAATGTTTCTTGAGGTGAGAGGCCTGGCATGTTTCTCTACCAGTCTCTTTGATATGATGCGTCAGGGAGGAAAGTGACGGACATAACTGTGAAGCTGATCAAGAGCAACAGTAGGCAACGAGTGACAGGAAGTAGTAGTAGTTGTAGCAGCAGAAATAGTAGTAAAAGTAGTAGTAGTAGTAGTAGTTAGTAGTAGTAGTAGTAACAGTAGCCCTGAAATTTGAACCCAGTGGACTACAGTCTGAAGTTGTCCTCCTCTTGCAGCCCACCATCCTCTTTTTTTGGGGGGCGGGGAGGGGATAGGAAGAGAGTTGAGGGACGTTTTTATAAACAGGCAGCTCCACCACTCGGTTAAATCAGTGCCACCTCGTGAAGGCACTCTCTAAAGATACAGATAACCAACAGAGAATGGAGGTCGTTTAAGGGGGAAAAATGGATCAAGAAAGATTGCTATGAAGGTTAATCGCTTGGGTGCAGAAATTGGGATAATTATTTTTCCTTTTATGTCTCAAACCAGGAAGAGATCTGGCTCAGCTGTTGGTAATGTGTGTGTGTGTGTGTGTGTGTGTGTGTGTGTGTGTGTGTGTGTGTGTGTGTGTGTGTGTGTGTGTGTGTGTGTGTGTGTGTGTGAGAGAGAGAGAGAGAGCCAGTGTCATAATTCTGCCCCTCATCTTTTCTTGGCATCCCATTAACCAGTCATCCACAAACACCCCCAGACACCCACGCCACTCACCACCACACCTTCATCTCGACAGGGGCCTTCATTTTTTACCGCGTTTTTACATTCATTTACATTTTCACTGCTTGTTGCTCTTACGTATTCTTTTTGAGCTATTATAACAGGATTTTTTTTTCATTCATTAGCGTGTTGGCCATTAAGTTATTCGGGTATAATCATCAGTGTTTTGTTATTTATTAGTTATGTCTGTCTGTTCTTTACTCATTTAGCCAGTTATCGGTGCTGTAGGTCCTTTAATAACTGACTATGCTCGGTTAATAAAGAGTTACGAGTATTGTATATCAAGTGTTATTTTAGTTAGTCTGTTTTCACCTGAGGGAACTGGGCCACTCTCACAGCAATACTCACTCATGGTTGCGTGAAAATTGACGAATCTTAGTTACGAGGAAGGAACGTGTCTCCTTGGTTACTAGTCAAATTTATCCTCCAGTCTGACTATATCTGGCCATTAACTGAGCTGAAGGAGGTTAGGGATGTCTGAGGTAAGAATGAATCTCCTTGGTTACTAGTCAAATTTATCCACCAGTCTAAGATCTGGCTATTAAGTGAGCTGAAGGAGGTTAGGGATGTTTGAGGTGGGAATGAGTCTCCTTGGTTACTAGTCAGATTTACCCACCCAAATCTGACTACATCTGGCCATATGAGCTGAAGGAGGTTAGGGGTGTTATGAGGTAGGAATGAGTCTCCTTGGTTACTAGTCAAAGTTTTCCTCCAGTCTGACTATATCTGGCCATTAACAGAGCTGAAAGAGGCTAGGGATTATTTGTCAGACGAGATTAAAAGGACTAGTGTGATTATGAGTAGTATGCTTGCTTTAATTCCACCAGAAATAAATGCTGACGTAGATTCTATACCTTTCTCACTCTAACTTGGCCTACAATCACCATCTCTCTGATTACTGAGTTCTAGAAATGACATTGGAGTATGATGCTAGTCATGAAGAAGTGCTATGGAATGGATGCAGAGCCATAGCACTGTCTTTTTCTCCCAATGAGCTATGTGAAAATATAAGCTACAAAAGGACAAAAATCTGGGCCAAGTTAGTGTAAAAGACCTATAGTTACAAATATTAGTAAATTATTAATCCATTAACTTTATATTAGTCAGTAATTAACGAGTCACTTATAGTCATTTAGCAGTGTAGTCATTTCTTATGTCATTAACCCAGCTCCAAATCCAGACCACGTTTCCAAGGCGGTAAGAGGCTGTCTGGGACCAAATTTATTCCGTAAGTAAATACATGAATTATATAAAGAGTTACGTTGTCTTATCCCCGTATTCCCGTCGGTTAAGGAAGCTCCCTAACACCTGTTCCTGACTGACTTATTTTGCTTATTACTCCTTACTGTCCTTCTGTTACATAAATCATTCTAACATCGCCATACACTGCATAAATAACGTGCAAAGATATATTAATCACCCATATCCCAAAATAAATCGCTACAGAAGAGGTGTTAGGGAGCTTCCATAACTTACAAGAATACGGGTTCAAATACATATTACGGTACTATTTATTCCTAAGCCTAATTCACGGGTGCTGGGTAGAAGCGGGACTCACAGGCAAAGGTCCCGGGTTCGATTTTACTGTTGCTTAGATGAAGGGTATCTCAGAGGACTGGACTAGGTTGCTTATTTATTTATTTGTTTGTTTATCTGTTTATTTACCATAGTGATGGGTCATATAATGGTTATTGTTTTCTCTCTCCTTATTTTTTCATTCACCTCACCATCGCTAGACCGGTTACTTCTCCCCCCTCCTCTCTCTCTCTCTCTCTCTCGGACTTACTACAACACACCTGCATATCACATCTGCTCACAGTCCACTAACACCTACTCAGAGTATCTCCCTTTATGCGCATAGAAATAAAACCTAACTTAACAACCAACCCTAACTACCCCCAACCACTGCAGTTAACACGAACTGAACACAATGATCGTTAAGGAAATAATTATAATCCAGAAACATATTGAAAACTATACTTCTTTTACTTTAACTTGGCCCAACTATTTTTTGTCCTTTTGTGAGTTGTTTCACGGAGCTCAGTGGCAGAACACGAAAATACTGTGACTACATCCTTCCCACAACATTTCCTCGTGACTAGCATCATATTTTAGTGTTAATCCATCGCTACAATTCAGCATTCAGGATGGAGAGGTGGCAATTTTAAGCCAAGTTGGAGTAAAAAGGGTATAGATGACTCCCTGCTAAAAGAATGTAATCGCTTTGTGTTACGTTAAATATAAATACCCACAAGTCGTCCAATATGGCATTACAACAGGTCACGCTCCCTTCTTTGTACCTTCAAACTGACTGGCCAAGACAGCCGAAACGCGACAGCCAACTGGACGACGCGAAATTCCTTCCTTAAATCATACTTTGCCCTGCTAACGTCGGTGGCTATGCTCTGAGCTGGAATTCTGGATAAAGGAAGAGTTTCATATGACACACTGTTGCGTGGTGAATGAAGAATTTTTCATACCGTTTCACTTAAATATTTAGCTTAAACTTCTTTGGTTATAACGAAACTACAATCACAGTTATAACATACTTTTTCCATGCAAGTAAAGCAGTATCCGATTTAACTTTTTCCTTGCGCAGATTTTCATCCATCATACGTTTTCATGGATAATAATATATTGCTACCATACAGTCATTTACAGGAAGTTGCAGATAAGGTCTTCACAATCATTACAGTGTTAAAAGGAACCTAAGATGCACAGGCGGGCGAGATGTTAAGAAGAAAAAAATGGAAAACTATAATCACAAAAATGCAATACCAACCCCCAAATGGCCCCTCTGGTCAGCAGGTAGAATGAGAGAGGGGCCAGTTCAATATAATCTCTGTTCACCTGACCTCGATTCTGACTAGTACCAGGAGCCTTAAAGTGGCCTCTACCATAGATCAGAGGGCCCCTAGCTGCTCCCTGGATGTCTCTGATGACGAAATGGCACCTTGAAGGATAAACACACATCTGGTGAGACCGTGGGCGAGTTTGATGACGAGGAGGTTAACGAAGATGAGGTAAGAGTCGGCGTATTGTTTCTGGATGGGGTAGGGATTTGAGGCGGCACTACAGGCAGATAATGCAATGGGGAGGAGGGTTGTAGGTGGCCTAAAGGAGAGTTGACATGGGGTGACATCGTGTGCATATGGTCCGCTGGCAGGTGAAGATGTCCAGGATGGCACTTTGGGCAGGTATCTCCTCCACTCTCAGCGGGAGGTGGCTGACGGAGACAAAAAAGTTTCCTTTATACGACCTGGCTAAATGCCTGAAGCTCTATACACAACCCCGTCATGAGAAGCACGGCTCTCAACGGACGTTTTACGGAAAAGAAGCACAAACCTTTCGTAGACTTGCATTTTACCAGCCATTACGAGCTTTTAAGGATCTACTGGTTTTGGCTGTATGGTGTTGTGAATCTTTATTCTACTCGCCTGTTTGAATACCCATTAAAAAAACAGAGTATGCTTGATTCAGGTCTTTCAAGATTCCACGAATTCTTGATTCAGTAAAAAAAAAAAAAAAAAAAAAAAAAAAAAAAAAAAAAGTGTTACCGAATCACTCATCTGAAAAATGTTACTGCCTGACCCTAGTAGTGGTGGCCGGCTAGAAACACCTTAATCACTGGGTTACTGACCTACTGACGGACGTAACAGGAATCAGCCCTTTGCAGCTCCCCAGAACCACCAGGACCGCTACAGGGGCCTTTCTGGGACCCTTCTCCCCTGTATGATGACCAGAGGCACCCTCATTTAGGGTCCTTTTGGGAGGCCTTTTTCGGCCGTGAGCCCTGTGAAAGGCGGGTAGGCTTTCCCGCAAAAATGTATCGATTGTTGTAATACTCTTATGTGATTAGTTTTTTGGTTAATATAGGTGTGGGATAGCCCTCTCCAAGACGGTCCGACAACAAACAACCTGGCTATTTTAAATTCAAAAAACTCTGAGCCTCTGGTACACCTGCCACTTCAGTAACTGTAATGAATATCAGCAGGAATAAATCAATGGAAAATGTTGCCGGTACGAACCTTTCATATATGTACTGTACTACCCAATGGTTATACGACCGAACCAAAAAAATCATTAATAAAAAGTTTCGACTCTTCCTCAGAGATACATTTTTCACAGCCACAAAGGAAAATAATTCACTCTCAGCTTTCTGTACAGCCACATTTAGCAGTTCTCTTACACGTGTGGGCTGCCGAATCCGCGACACGACACACTAAACTCTTGATTAAAACCTTCACTACGAGGATTACTTTCCAATGTATTCGTGATGATCCTCCCAAACTTGAAAAAAAAAATATCTGGTGGCAGCTTGATTAATGTATATAATTAAAATCGTGTTGAAGGGCTTGATAATAGGTTATGATAAGCTCGAGTAAAGGAACTACTGACCTCGACTGTACACAAAAACTTGATTATCCTAAAGAGCACTGGCAGAGAATAATGATTAATCTTGCTAATTGTTATATATAAGAAAAATCTTAAGCCCCAACCTACCTATTTCTACTTTTACTGCTGGCTGAATTTAATAGTTCCTCCTAACTTCCGGCAATGCTTGCTAAACTGAGCACTATCTCCACTGATTGTTGCCTGCTTAATGTGCGCTGTTCTGCTGACTTCTGCCAACTGCTTGCTAAACCACGAGCTACCTCTACTGACTGCTGTTTATCGCATGTCTAACTAAATACTGTCTCTACTGATACTCGCTGAACTGAGAGCTTTTGTACTGGACTTAGCTACTGATTATACCTTGCCGTCGTCACCAGCACTTCTACTGACTGCTGATGACTGCTTGCTGGGCTGAGCACTATCTCTACTGATTACTGACAACTGCCTGCTGAGTTGGGCCTCCTTGTTGAACTGAGCTCTATTTCTACTGACTGCTGACTATTACTTGCTGAACTGAACTACCTCTGCCGACTGCTGATAATTGCTCGCTGAACTGAACTTTCTTTCTACTGACTGCTGATTATTCCTTGCTGAGATAAGCGGTTTCTACTTATCACTGCTTACTGCTTGCCTAAATGACCACTAAGTACTGCTGATTAATGATTGCTGACACCTTGTTCTGATTGCGACTGACCTCCTTCTGCTGAACTGAGCCTTCTACTGACTCGAGCCCAATCTGTTGACCCTCCCACAGCAGCCGAGTCAGCAGCAATACCACCAGAGTCAGCAGTACCACCAGAGTCAGCAGAACCCAAGTCAGCAAAGTCACCACCAAAGCCAACAGTGCTCAGGTCAGCAGTCCCACCTACAAAATCAACGGTGTCCGTGTCAGGGTAAGCACCACCACCAGCAAAGTCAGCAGTACCACCAGCAGAGTCAGCAATATCAGCAAAGTCAGCAGCCCCACCACCAAAGTCAGCAGTACCACCAGCAAAGCCAACAGTACTATCAGCAGAGTCAGCAGTGCCCAGGTCAGCAGTCTTACAATCAGAGTCAGCATTACTATCAGCAGAGTTACCAGTACCGAAGTCAGCAACAAAACCAAGAAAGTCAGAAGTACCCCTTAAACAGCCAGCAGCACCCGAGTCAGCAGCCCAACCACCAGAGTCAGGAGTACTATCAGGAGAGTCAGCAGTACTTCCAGGAAAGCCTACAATCCGAGGGTCAGCGGTGCCCGAATCAGCACCACCAGCAGAGTCAGCAGTCCCATCAAAGGAGTCAGCAATACCCAAGCTACCACCACCAGAAGGAGAGTCAGAAGCAACAACAGGGCCAGCAGTATCACCAAGAAAGTCAACAGAGAAATCAGGAAAGTCAGCAGTATCCGAGGCAAAGGCAAGAGCAGAGTCAGCAACACAACCAGGAGAGTCAGTGGCCAAGTCAGAAGCAACAGCAGAATCAGCAGTATCACCAGGAGAGTCAGCAATACCATCAAAGTCAGCAGTGCCACATAAATAGTCCGCAAAGTCAGCAATACCACTACCAAAGTCAGCAGTATCACATTAGCAGTCAGCACCACCCAGGTCATAAGCGTTTACAGCGTCAGCAGAGTCAGGAGTACCACGAAAGCCAACAGTACCATCAAAGTCAGCAGTGCCACATAAGTAGTCATCAGCAGCCACGCAAGAAGCACCTACAGCGTCAGCAGAGTCAGGAGTACCAGCAGGACAGTCAGCAGTACCAGGTAAAGAGAAGGCGGTACCCGAGTGAAGAGGAGGAGGAGAGCCATTACCTGTGGGGCGCCAGTCTCGAGGACATCATCATGAGGGATGCGGAGGAGCTGCTGGACCGCATGCGCTCACGGGACTTCCCTTCTTCATTGCGCACGTCGCGGTCCTCAGCAGGGAGACTCGGTAGGGACTTTGCCAGGGACTTCGGCAGACACAGTGGTTTTGACAGTCCACGAAGGAGTGGATTTGACAGTCCCAGGATGAGGGACTTGGATGACCCACTCAGGGAGTTCCGCAGTACGCTGAGGGGCAACTTTGACAGTCCGAGAAGCAGTTTTGACAGTGGACGGAGCAGCTTTGACAGTCGACGGAGCAGCTTTGACAGTCCACGAAGCAGCTATGATACCTCAAGAAGACGAAGTGATTTCGACACCCCGCTTCGAACACGAAGGAGCACTATTGACGACATACTAAGCAGTGACATCGATGATATACTGAGGAGTGAACTGTCAGCACCCAGAAGGATGAGGTCATCGGCAGGTGACATCAGAAACCTGGCCTCAAGGATTAAAGATGAAGTCATGAGAGACTTTGGCAGGAGTTTCCACGACGACAGAGACTCAGCCTCTCGATCAGAATTTAGCAGAGACAAGGACTCCAGAAGAGATCGTGGCTTTGGAAGGAATCTGGGCATGGAATTTGATCGCGACTTTGAGAGAGACTTGAGATCATCCAGAATGCGAGACCAAATAAAGGATCTTCTACAAGAGACCGAGGAACCCCTGCAGACAGAGTTCATGAATGATCCGGTGCGGTCAAGACGACAGGATTTCACAGCTGACTCTTCATCGCTCTTTAACGAAATGGCAGGAGGGGAGAGACCCGTCCACGTGAACATCGTGCGGGAACCTGACACCCCAGTGACTGTGAACATCGTAAGAGAGGAGCCCAAGCCACCCGAGGAGCCTGAAGAGGTGGTGACGGTGAGGCTGAGGGCACCACAGGAGGAGGCCCCAGCAGAGACAGTGAGTGAGGTGGACGTCACCATATCAATACCAACCCCTTGCACCGAGGCCTCAGCGCAACAGGACCTCTACGAAAATGTCGAGAGAACACCAGAACAGCCACATACAGGGGAAACTTCAACACCAATGCAACCAGATACACAAAACGTATCTCATCATCCAGAACAACAACCAGAACTACCAAATCAAAGTGTCGAAGGCAATGCAAAGTTAAGCACAGATGAGGAAGATGTTCCAGTAACCTGTCAGGCAAGTTCAGGTATGGGAGCATCACAAGAAACTAAGATACTAAACGTGATGCTGGAACAAGAGGGCGCATGCGCAGAAGAGATGGCATCACAAAGAGAGAATACTGCAACTCGGTTTGACAACGAGAATACAGAAGACGCAAAGATATTAAATACAGTTCCACTGCAAGAGTCGGAGGTCGTTGAGGATGCGATAAATCAACAGGAACCTAAGATACTAAATGTGGCACCTACTGAAGAAGAGGGAATGGATATGGCAATGCTGCAGGAGACCAAGATAATTAATGTGGCACCGACAAACGAGGCCGAGGTTGCAGATATGGCGGAAGAGCAGGAGGCTAAAATAATAAACGTGGACCCATCGCAAGAGGCTGACACGGACGAGATGGCACGAACACAGGAAGCCAAAATAATTAATGGGGAAGATGCCAGTCAATCAGCGGTACATGAAACCAAAATCATCAACGTGGATCCACAAGAGATATTTGAAGGTGCGCACGCGGCAGACCCTCGACTAACCACGATAATAAACTTGCCGCCATTACAGGAGGTTGACAGTTTGGAAAACGTGGCCTCTCAACACGAAGATGAGCTTATGAGTGAGGAAGACCTAGACGCATCTGATGATGAGGAATTGACACCAGAAACGCAACAAGCTGCAGAGGCGGAAAAGGCGGAACTAGAGGAGCGAGCTGCTAGGATAAGGGAAAGGGTGGCACAACTACTGAAGACTGGAGGTACGGAAGACAGGATAAGACCACACATAGGCTTCGATACGGAAATGCCACATCAGGCAGACGTAGCACTATCACAACAAACTGGAGGGATGCAACACACGACACTAGTAGACCGAGCTAAGATAAGAGAAAGGGTGGCACAAATACTTGAAGGTGGAGGTGTGGAAGACAGGATGAGACCACATCCAGGCATAAGCACTGATACAAGACAAGCTGACTTAACACAATCACATACTGGGGAGATGGAACATTCGACACTATCAGACCGAACTAAGATAAGAGAAAGGGTGGCACAACTACTGCAAAATGAAGACACTGAAGACACGATAACACTAAGAAGAGCAGAAGGCACAGATCAAGGACCACCAAGACAAACTGACCTAACACGTTCACATCAAACTATCGGCGCGGAAGGTTTGATAAAACACACCCACGCAGAAAACCTCACAGAAGTACATCGATCAGAGGCAGAGGAGTTACAATGCAGCAAAGGTGATCAAACCCAGAGTGAAAACAAGATACAGTCCAAACAAATCTTGCACGATGGTATGAAAGGACTCCAAGATATTGAAGGTGCAGAGATAAGAGAAACTGAGGGTAGGACACCGGTCCTGGCTGAAGGTAAAGATGAAGCAGAACCAGGAGAAGCCAAGAATGAAGCGGTGACAGAACCCCCAAGAGCTGCAGGTGGGGACGAGGCAGAAGCCCAAGCCGAAGGTGAGGACAGAGAGGGCTCACAACAACAAGGAGGCGAGGGCGAATTCGCGGACGAGGAAAGTGAGGATGATGAAGCTGTGACTGAAGAAGGAGGGATAGACATGACTGCTGTGTTTCGGGGCATGTTGCTGCACCGCCTCAGGAAGTACAAGGTGATGCTCCACTCTTTACTATTGTTATTATTATGCGCTACTATAACACGCACCAACCCTTTCACTACTAGGACGGGTTTCTGTACTATATTTTTGTTACCTCCAGACGATTTTATTTAGCAATAGAGAATTTTTTGGAACCGGGGGAGTTAGATATAGCCTTCACAAACTCTTCTTTTTTACTATCAGAAGCAAAACTTAAATAAACTCATTAGAAAGTAGCAGGGATAAAGTATAAAAACGTCATTGGACTGAAGGGGTTTATCCTCTCTACATCACGACGACTTCTTCTGGCTAACATCGAATGATTTTACTCAACTCAGAGAGAATGATCTTGCTGATTGGAGTTCATTAACCTTGAAATGTTATACCCGCCGTCAGTTAGCCCCGCCCACTTCCTAAAGCCCTAGCGCCAAGTCATTGGCTTTCCACTCTCCAGGTGTTGGGCGAGGGGGCGGGGCTTAAAAGACAAGTTGCCTGGCAGATAGTATAGGATTCTTATTTTTATATTATTTATGTATTTTTTGCCTGACGGCTGGTAAAGGATTTCTGATTATTTTAAAAGGTGAATACAGTTTGGTGTCAGCTTGGATTAAACACCCAGGTAAGTCCGTGGTAGCGAAAGGGTTAATGGACTGCTTAGTGTTTTAACAAGGATGCACATTTCTAAGTGTTAGCTTTTAATATAGATTAGTAGCTTCAGAGACAAGTAGGATTAGGCCTTTCTAAAGTCGAGAATCAACAACCATTAAAAATACACCAATGAAGTATATAAAATCTGCTGCAGGAATGATTTTAGTTGGCAGGTGATATAAAAAAATAAATGAAGTCTGCCCCAAAGAGTTGCTTAACTGTAGGAAGGAACCTGGAATGATTCCCACCCTGTCACTCCAAACCACCACCACATACATCAATCCTTTAGTGTACCCTGTTGGTTAGAGTATCTGTTCAGTGACATAATGACTAAAACACCCAGCCAGTCACCTACAACGTCCCCTACACTGACGTCATTAATAAAGCCATCCCTCCCAATCACACTTAGTTACCGTTGTCTAGTTGTAGTGTAGTAGTAGGGAGACAAGATACATGAAGTCCCACCCATCACCAACATCCTCCCCACCCCAACGTTACGTCATCATGTACACTTAGTTACCGTAGTCTTGTAGTAGTGTAGTGGTAGGGAGACAAGATACATGAAGTCCCATCCATCACCTACACCCTCCCCACCCCAACGTATTAATGTGGTGCATCCCTACCGATCACATCCACCCTAAGGCGATGTCATGCATGAACTCCACACCCGACGATAACAGCGATTAAATGAGTTGCCATCTCGCCCCACCCGCAACCGTGAGTATACTATGTCAACAAACCCAGTGCTCCATGGGGACATAACCTGGTGGGCTGAGGAGGATCACTACCACTTCTTCGTGATTTCTGTTGCCTATGACACATTCTTCTTCTCTTGTATGTTATTTAAGTCTCTTTTACCTGCGTTCCAAAAGCACAAAAGACGTGAGAGCGAGGCATGCTTGCTTTCCTGTACTTGTTCCTCGACGTCTTCAGTTTACACTTTCACCACGCCAATACTGTCCAACTTACAACGCTCACATTCACAGGGTATACTATCCCCGTCCCACCCACCACCAGTTCACAGAGCCCGTCCTGCCCACTCCTCTCTAACCACTCCCATTCTAGAAAACTGTGACTTATACTTTCTCGCCTCAACCAGCGCCCTACAAACAGTTTCTGTCTTCACAGGGTCTACTCTCCCATACTGCCTCACTATTCACCCCATCCTTGCCTGCATAGTCCACCCATTCCGGAGAAATCTTGACCAACCTGCAGCCCTCACCTTCGTCGGGTATACTCCCCCCTCCCCTCTTCCACTCGCCACGACCCACCACCAACTCAGTCCATCGTCCCCACTCAACCCTCTTCTACCCCCACCCCTTATAACACACAAATAAAATAAATTACACACATATATGAAATAAATAAGAAATGCTTAATTCACATATCGAAAACAACCACCAGAATATGGCTGACGTTTTGCATATGGATTTATAGGTTTAATTGGATGCCACCTCACACGACCAAGTTAATCTGACTGACCTGAGAGAGAGAGAGAGAGAGAGAGAGAGAGAGAGAGAGAGAGAGAGAGAGAGAGAGAGAGAGAATGGATTCAGGGTAATGTAAATAATGGAAATGGATGCAAATAAACCTATCAGCCTAAACTGACATAATCCCGCCGGAAAGTACTTTAATGACTATCTCAACATGGACGTGAGTGGGACGAACTGAAAGCTGAAGTCGCCTGAACAGAAATGAACCGGGAGTTGCTGAGGGGATTTGAAATTTCCTAAAAGACTTGAAAATCTTAAATAAAACTGAAGCGGCCTGAACTACCCCCCTTTCACTTCAACTTGGCCCAAAATCGTCATCTCTCCATCTTGAATGCTGTGTTGTAACGATGGATAAACACTAGAATATGGTACTAATCACGAAGAAGTGCTAAGGAAAGCATGTACAGCTGTAGTACTGTCTTTTTCTGCCTCTATGTGAAATAATCTCAAAAAGGACGAAAATCTGGGCCAGGGGGAGTAAAAACACTGTAATTACTGGGCTAATTCGATGACATCTAAATTAATATCTATTCTACTGTATCTATCATCCAACTACTCCAGAGCGTAGGGGTCCGGGGCTAGGCTACTCGGTCCTACCATTGAAGACAAGGATGACCAGCACTGTTCGCCCCTGAGTAGCATTATGTGAGAGATAAACACCAACCATCCCTCGCACTGAAATCCTAAGAGAACCAGTCAGTATAAAGTCGCCTGAAGGTTGAACTACATTAAGTGAGTGGACGGTGGGCGCTTCAATTGGGTTATGCGGTAAGAATTATCGGACGACTACATCATGTCTAAGTAGCTAATGATAATGCACAAAAATCAAGTTCAACCTCACACTTTATGTATCCCGTATTTTCACGACTGTTTCTGTTCCTATACATACCTCAGACAGCTTAATTTGCCCTCCGTTCCATATACTCCTACCACGCTCCATATAATGCCTGTCTGTTTACCTTCATCTAATGCCTTCTCTGACAGATGCCTTAGTGTAAAATGTCCAATCAACGCATCTGCCTTCACTGAATCTACACTGATCAACATACACACCATCTGATTATGTTGGGGTACGGCCACACTTGCCCTAAACATGTGACAGACAGGATGAAACGATGCACCGGGTATAAGCTGCTGCAATATCCGAGTCTGAACGATGAACGGATCCCTGAGCCTCACTTCCTCCTGTCGATCACATGTTTGAAGTGTGGCCGCACCCTGACAGACTTCCTCCTTTCACTCAGTACTGTCAAACATCTATTCTACCATATTCAAGAGGCAGATAACCCGCATATTATCCCCTACTATCCTCTCCCTTATACCGGCCTTCCACCCCACAGGCACTCTCCCTGCAACAACATTTCTAATTCCCTTCCCAGCAACAACATTTCTTCTCTCACACCACCCACACCTGAAACTCTCTCTCTCTGTCTCTCTCTCTCTCTCTCTGCATCCTTTACCAACCTCACTTTCCACCTGCACGCCTCCTCAATCTGCTCCGTCCCTCCTCAGTCCCCAATTTTGCTATCACACTCTCCTCTCGCTTACCACATACAGTAACTGATTAGAATTTCCCCTCCAATACCTCACAGTCTTCAACAACGGCACACCCTCATCTTCATTCTTCAGCTATCCTTCCTTTCACCTCCAATTTTCCACCTCTTTATTGCTGTGATTTGCTGCTTAACATACAAGAGAGTATCACCTTGCCTTAAAGACTAAATGGCGAGGAGAAGATGCGTGGAGGTTAAAATTTTCATGGGTTATTATTTCAAGACTTTTTTCCATATCTATACACATTTATTTTTTCATGTACATTCTTTTTTTAATTAGCATAATTTGTATACATAATATATACGAAATTATAAAGATGACTGAGCAAAAGAAGTGTTAGAGAGTCTCACATGCCCACGAAAATAATCCCCGTGGACACTCAAACATCCCAAGCCCACCAACCTTCACCACCCCACAAACTTCCACCCACCCCACAAACTTCCACCCACTCCACAACCCCCCCACCCACTAAACGTCTCCTTCCACACTAACATGGCCACTCTACAAACATAACCAGAATCTTAACAAACCCAAATTAAAGCAAATCTCACTTAATCCCGCTGCTGTTCTTCGTCAACGTTAACCTTTTCACGACCAGGGGTTCTTTCAGCTCAAACAAAATCGGTTAATCGGAACAGCTTTAAAAATCTCTGTTATGTGGTTCAACTTTTCTCAGCTGAACAAAATCGTCCGGTGTCGGCCTGAACAAAATACTTAAGCTCCTCCACTGCGGCGAAGAGACTAACAGGGACAGCTTCAAACCCTCTGACATGGTGCACAGAGTAGCCCTTGGTTTCGGGTGGCCGGGGTGCCCACCGTCCACTCAGCTGATGTAGTACAATCCTCTGGCAACTACACGTAATAAGAAACGAAACAATTTCTTGTAGCCCAGGAAACCGAAACCATACTTGCTAACATAATGCCATTCACCGAAGCCGACTCATTACTCTCGCCTTACAGTAAATGTCTGGGCTGGGCGGCTTGCCCCGGGCCCCTACACTCCTGGGGGATGAATAAAGCATTGGATGATTGAGACAGTGAGAGAATGATAGAGCCTGACTTTACTTGGTTTTAGCTTCTCTAGAACGGATAACGTTGGCAGGCTCTAAGCTTTCTTTTTTTACATCTCTGTCATGTCTAGCTTGCTCTAGAAAGATGAGTTCTGCGGGGTTCCTGCCTGTTTTTTTTCCTTTGTGATGAAAAAAAAAAGGGGGGGGGGCGAAGCTTAACATCATTCCACTACCACGTAACACTGATACATCCGGGGAAGGTAGCGGACTGCCACGTTGTGTCAATCAGCGCTACTGGGGCTGAGGCAAATGAAGACCCGGGCCTGTACTGTATTCACCTGGCCCTGGGAGTCTCCTAGGCACCTGTCCCTAACAATTTATTTCTGTGTATGACAAGTTAATAGTCTTTCTCTGGGATGTAAGCAAACAGCGTCTACTGTATACTAAGAAATACTTTTATAACTACTGTATTAAACTTTCATGTAACATACTGCATTACATTCAGGTCTAATATGAAAAAAAAAAATTGTCTGATTAAAGCACAAGGGAGCCTCCTAAGTTCATAGGTATAATTTTTACGTTATTCACCTGCAGGAGACAATGAACACACACTAAAACGAATAAAATGAATAAAATAATAAATAAATATGTAAACTTATCATTAACTTGTCATTATTCCAACATTATTAGAACGTATGAGAGAGAGAGAGAGAGAGAGAGAGAGAGAGAGAGAGAGAGGGGGGGGGGAGAAAAAAGATCAAAGAAAAATCCGAGTGCCGGTGTTGATGACAAGTTCGTAAGACCACCGGAGCCCCACCTTGTCCTTGGGTTTGTTGACATAGTACACCCAGGGGCCCTAAGCACACTGAATGCTCTTGTAAATAAACAGTGTCCTATCAAACCACACCCTACCTTATCGTAACTCATCTTCGTTCAATCCACACACAAACCGTTTGCATGAGAGGTTAACACTCGTCTCTAGCCTAATCAACCACCAATGAACTATATAAATCCCGTCTCTCTCTCTCTCTCCACTCCTCCACACCCCAGCCTCTGCCTTCTTCTTAATCTCCTTCTAAATACAGGTCTCCCCCATCTCCCTCAGGCTTCTTGTTGGTTTCTGCTTCCTCTCTTAGCACTAACTAACTGTCCTTCTTCTGTGACGTATTTGCTAACACCTGGGGGTGGGGGGTCGTACACTCCTTTCCTCCTCTTCCTTAGCGATTTATTTGGCACAATGCGCAGTACTGTTCCCTTGTATGATATCTGTCTTTCTGAAACTGATATTGATAAGTTAACACAGACGGGATTAACTCACTATTTTAGGCTACAGAAATGAACTGGCAATATGGAAGAAAGTGTTATACCTCTTTTGTGCTTAGTCTAAAATTGCCATCCATGTATCTTGTGTGCTGAGTTGTAGCAAGATATTATCGCTAGAATATGGTGCTAGTCACAAAGAAGTGCTATGGAAGGGCCGTAGGGATGTCGTAGTGAGAGAAATAGAAGAGGAGGGTAGACAGTAGTAGACAAACAAAACAAATGATGAATGTGAAGGAAAAAGTAGACAGCACTACATAAAATGACTCAAAGACGGTCAGCACCGCCTACCACCACCTCTCATGGTGAAAGGGTTAACGAAGGAGTAAATAATAATAATAATAATAATAAATACAACTAAACAGACGCCATAACCGAGATTTAGTTATGCATGCGACAATTTTCTTTCCCACAAGATTCCTTTTTTTTTTCACTCTTATTACACTGCCATTTACTGCTGGTCCATTCCCTGGGTTATTATCTCTCCCTAATTACCCTTTAACAGACCCTAACAGCTTTATTACCTGGCAGTGAATTAATTAACGAATGACACTTAACTACTTACCTATTTATTTTTGTATTATTTGGCTATAAATTGAGTTGAGGAGAAAGATATTAAATCTGCATCTAAAATATCGATTTCGATTTACGTATAAGAACTGTGACTGACTGACTGACTGACCGATGAATGCTATGATCAATATGAGATTATTATTATTATTATTATTATTATTATTATTATTATTACTGATATTATTTTCATTATTATTTTATTATTATTGTTATTATTATTATTATTATTATTATTATTATTTACTATGACTTACAGTATATTTTTCTTTTATTTTCCAGAAGCCAACCCTACACTCAGCCGCTGCAAATGGCGATGTGGCAACACTGGCAAAGCTGCTGGGGAAGAAATGGGGTGGGGGTGGGGTGACGAAGGATGGGGATGGAGGGGAAGGGGAGGGAGGGGAGGGGGTGAAGGAGGAGGGGGAGGAGGGGGAAGGGGAGGGAGGGGAGGGGGTGAAGGAGGAGGGGGAGGAGGGGGAAGAAGAAGGAGCACAGAAGGAAGAAGAGAAAGAAGTAGAAGAGCCGAAGGAAGAAAACGGGATGACAGAAAATGGGGTAACTGATACAGAAACTAACACGACCGTCAAAGAAGAGGAACCAACAAACGAAGAGGAAGAACCGAAGAAGGAAGGGAAGGCGGAAGAGGAGGAGGCAAAGACGAATGAAGGGGAGGAAGGAAAGGAGGAAAAAAGTGGAGGAGGACCGAAGGAGGGAAAGGTGGAGGAGGAGGAGGAGGAGGAGGAAGTGGTGGATGTGGATTTGAGAGATAAGAGACAGCAAACACCACTACACCTGGCCGCCGCGAGAGGTCACCTGCCCGCCGTCAACTTCCTGCTTGAGAATGGTGGGTGTGGGTGTAGGTGTGGGGGTGTGGGTGTACTGGGACTGTATGGGGGTGTGTAGTGGGGCTGTGTGGGTGTACTGTACGTGTGGGTGTGGGTGTACTGGGACTGTAGATGTAAGTGATTGTGTGGTGTGTGTGTGTGTGTGTGTGTGTGTGTGTGTGTGTGTGTGTGTGTGTGTGTGTGTGCAGGGAGGGGTTAGGGATGTATGACGAAGAGAGCCATGAGCCAGTATAATTCCGAGATGCTGATTTTGGGGGGAATGTGGTATGATTAGACAATGATGGATAAGCGAGTGAGAACAGTGGGTGTAGCTGTGAGTGTAAATGAGAGAGAAGTGTGGGTGAATTTGGGTGTGGGTGTATTAGCATCTGGGTGTGGGGGTACGTTTCTAAGTGAGCTAAGATGTGACAGTGTGTAGTGTATGAGTGGGTGTGTAGGGATAATTGACTGAGAGTGGGCGATTGTGCTTTCGTGGCAAGGTGGGAGGGGAAAAGGAAGGAGGTGGGTGTGGATGGGGAAGAGGAAGTGGGCAGGTGTGGACTGTGGGTGTGGGTGAGGGTGTGGGCAAGGGAGTGGGTGTAAGAATGTGGATGTGGGTGCAAGCATACTATAGGCTGCACTATGAGGGTGACGGATATGAAACGTCCATCTATCCCTTCTTCCACCTAACCATCCATCCACCAACCACCCAAATATCTAACCAACCATCCCACCTAACACCAATCCACCCTTCCACCTAACCATCCATCCACCAACTACCCAAACATCTAACCAACCATCCAACCTAAACATCCATCCACCACCCACCCAACCATCCCACCTAACACCAGTTCACTCTTCCACCTCACCATTCTTCCATCTATCCACCCACGCAGGGAGTCAGGTGGATTGCCATGACATTGACAAACGCACGCCCTTACACTACGCCGTGGAGTCGGGCGAGGCGGGGGTGGTGGAAGCGCTACTCCGGGCGGGGGCGCAGACGGAGCTGAGAGAGCGAACCAGGGGCAGGACACCGCTACACCTCGCTACACTCGCAAACTCGCTAGATATCCTGAAGGTGCCCATGTGTAGGAGGGGTGTAATGGGTGGTTCTGCTATTGCGCCCTCCTTACCTAAGCTGGAGAAGTTTCGTGTGTTGCAGGAATGGCCCACTCAGCATTATCAGTGTCTATCCAACATCATCAGTAAATCAGTGTCTATCCAACATTATCAGTAAATCAGTGTCTATCCAACATCATCAGTAAATCAGTGTCTATCCAACATCATCAGTAAATCAGTGTCAATCCAACATCATCAGTAAATCAGTGTCAATCCAACATCATCAGTAAATCAGTGTCAATCCAACATCATCAGTAAATCAGTGTCTATCCAACATCATCAGTAAATCAGTGTCTATCCAACATCATCAGTAAATCAGTGTCAATCCAACATCATCAGTAAATCAGTGTCAATCCAACATCATCAGTAAATCAGTGTCAATCCAACATCATCAGTAAATCAGTGTCTATCCAACATTATCAGTAAATCAGTGTCTATCCAACATTATCAGTAAATCAGTGTCAATCCAACATTATCAGTAAATCAGTGTCTATCCAACATTATCAGTAAATCAGTGTCTATCCAACATTATCAGTAAATCAGTGTCTATCCAACATCATCAGTAAATCAGTGTCAATCCAACATTATCAGTAAATCAGTGTCTATCCAACATTATCAGTAAATCAGTGTCAATCCAACATTATCAGTAAATCAGTGTCAATCCAACATCATCAGTAAATCAGTGTCTATCCAACATCATCAGTAAATCAGTGTCTATCCAACATTATCAGTAAATCAGTGACTATCCAACATTATCAGTAAATCAGTGTCTATCCAACATTATCAGTAAATCAGTGTCAATCCAACATTATCAGTAAATCAGTGTCAATCCAACATTATCAGTAAATCAGTGTCTATCCAACATTATCAGTAAATCAGTGTCTATCCAACATTATCAGTAAATCAGTGTCTATCCAACATTATCAGTAAATCAGTGTCTATCCAACATTATCAGTAAATCAGTGTCTATCCAACATTATCAGTAAATCAGTGTCTATCCAACATTATCAGTAAATCAGTGTCTATCCAACATTATCAGTAAACCAGTGTCTATCCAGCATTATCAGTAAATCAGTGTCTATCCAACATTATCAGTAAATCAGTGTCTATCCAACATTATCAGTAAATCAGTGTCTATCCAACATTATCAGTAAACCAGTGTCTATCCAGCATTATCAGTAAATCAGTGTTCTGTATTATCAGTGTCTATCCTGCATTATAATCTTCTTCCCTTTTCCTTCATCAACCTTTTCATTATTTATAACCTACTTTTCAATCTTCACGTATTGCACAGTTGCTTACGAATTCAATGTTGCACGACACGCATTGATAAACCCAGCTCAACCGTCCCTGCAACACACAAGAAGCGGATCTAAGTGTACAGATGTGTGCAGAAGTGGAACCAGATATGTGGAGAAAGGAGCCAGGGTGTACAGACATGTGAAGTGGATTTGGGTATATAACTAAGTGGAGAAGTGTGGAGAAGTGGGCGTAAGTGTAGGATAGTGTGAAGAAGGTACAAGTGTGAGTAGGCGTGAAGAGGTGTAGACAGGTTTGGAGAAGTGGGCATAAGTAAGTGTAGGTTAAATAACGTGGACATAAGTATGAGTAGGTTCAATAAAGTGGGCATAAGTATGAGCAGGTTCAATAAAGTGGGCATAAGTATGAGTAGGTTCAATAGTGTGGGCATAAGTATGAGTAGGTTCAATAAAGTGAGAGTAAGTATGAGTAGGTTCAATAAAGTGGGTATAAGTATGAGTAGGTTAAATAAAGTGGGAATAAGTATGAGTAGGAATGGGAGGACAGGTGTGAAGACGAGAGTTAAGGTATGGGGATGATTTAGACAGGTAAGGCCGGGTGTGGGAAAGTATGGCTGGGCGACAACGGTGTAATATTCCTTCTCTTTTAATATTTCTCACGTCAAAGATAATATTTCTCACATCAAAGTTAATATTTTTCATATCAAAGTTATGGTAATATTTCTCATATCAAAGTTGATATTTTTCGCATCAAAGTTGAAATTTCTCGCATCACATCAAAGCTGAAATTTCTCGCATCAAAGTTAATATTTCTCAAAGCTAATATTTCTCACATCAAAGTAAATATTTCCCACTTCAAAGCTTACATTTCTCACAATTAATATTTCTCACATCAAAGTTTCCATTCATTTTTTTTTCTTCGCTATATTCTTTCATTCTACTTTATTTTTGTCTAATTATTCTTGTTCTTCTTTCAGCTGCTTCTTGATCCGCTCATTGAAAACCCCTGGGAGGCAAGACGCACACTCAAACTGGCAGACAAGGTGAGAGAGAGAGAGAGAGAGAGAGAGAGAGAGAGAGAGAGAGAAAGAGAGAGAGAGGTTTTTTAGATAAACAGATACAGAGAGAGAGAGTGCGTGTGTAACCTACTGTACAGTATGTACGCATGTATCGGTGTGTGTGCATCATGTACATGTATTTTTCATCCTCCTCCCAGCTCCCTCCCTCCCCCCCCTCTCTCTCTCCTACCATTCCCCACCCCCTTCGTCTCCTATCCCTACCCCCTCACCCTTTACTAAAATATCCTAGTTCATCATCATCATCAAGCCCATTCCAGCTTTCTCCACTCTTAGTTAATGGTTGTTAGCCTGCTCTCTTCCTACTCATCATATTTACGGATCTCGTCCCTCTACCTATATTCTCTACAAACCTCTTCCTCTCACCCCATCTCTGTCCTGCCAGTCTGTTGTCCTTATTGGTACTTGTTTTCGC
>NC_137015.1:38557404-38647404 GCF_032717465.1 Coenobita brevimanus
TCCTGTGTGGAGTATCTTGCTAGAAGGATACCTGGCGTACAGCACTCCGACTATTGGTTCATAGTCGCGAAGCTCAAAGGTCCGAAGCGTGGGGTTTCCTCTTTTATTACCTTTCGAAAATGCCTAGATATATCCTCTTTTCAGTAAATTGGGAGCTAGTGGCTTCATATTTCCACATTTCACATTTCCCTTCATTTGCGTCTTTTCACCTTTTCCCACCCTACCACACTTGTCTTGTCCCCTTGGCAGGATGGTCGCACCCTGCTACACCTGTCCACCCACAGCGGGCTGCAGGAAACCACGGAGCTGCTGCTGAGTGCCGGGGCTGAGGTGAACATGTCCGACCACGCCGGCAACACGCCCATGCACGCCGCCATCACCACCAGGCAGAGGGGGGAGGTGAGGCGGGGACGGCCAGTGAAAGAGGTGGGATGGTAGTGGCAGGGATGGAACAGAAAAAATAATAACGGGAGATAATCTGGCTAGAGAGACAGGAGTAATGGAAATTAGGCACTACATGGAAACAGACAGGAGAGGAAAAACTTACGAGGAAGACTAATAATGCCAACAACAGCAGACACTCGGATAGGTTACATATGAATTACGCCAAACTGGGTCACGATACCTTAAGATAAGTTAGATTACACCGGATTAAGTATGACAGGTAAGGATTAGGGAGACATGGCAGAGTGAAAGATTAGTTTGATTAATAACGACCTACATATCGCTGTCAAGGATTCTAATCTCTTTTTCTCTCTTTTCTTCTCCCACTCCCTCTCTTTTTCATCTTTCCTATATTTCTCTCTCTCTCTCTCTCTCTCTCAGGACCAGGTATGCACGCGTCTCCTGGTTCTCCTGATGGATGCTGGTGGGGATGTGACGAGGGGGGAAGGGGAGGAGGCAGGCACCCCCCTCCACTCCGCCGCAAGAGTGGGATGCCGACACTGCCTATCAATGTTGACCTCCAGGGGCGCCAACACGGAGGCTAAGGTCAGTGGGCAAAGGTCAAGGGCGTCACAGTGGGGTCAAAGGTTAAGGTCACAGTGGGGTCAAAAGTCAAGGGGTCACAGTGGGATCAAAGGTCAAGGGATCGCAGGAGGTCAGGGGTCACAGTGGGGTCAAAGGTCAAGGGGTCGCGGGGGGTCAGGGGTCACAGTGGGGTCAAAGGTCAAGGGGGGTCAGGGGTCACAGTGGAGTCAAAGGTCAAGGGGTCGCGGGGGGTCACGGGTCACAGGGGAGTCAAACGTGTCATTGTGGGGTTAGGAATCAGGTGAACAATGGTGACACACGCAGTAATCAGGAAAGCCATTAAGAAAAAAATACCCACCTGAATGTCAGCTAAACCAATTTTTACCCCCTAACACACCCTGACCTGGACGTATATGGAATGGTATTTTAATGAGAATCAATGAATGCAGACTGACCTGAATGGGCGAAACCTCCCTCCTGCCCAGACTCTTGGCGGTATTGTCTTTCTGTGCGTCGGCAGGTGGCGTAAGAGACCTGTGTGGAGAGAGATGTAGACTTAAGATGCAAGTTCAAATTAGCCAAGACATTTCCACATCAATTTCCGTTCTTAATTAACCTCCCATTTCCTTCAAGAATCTCGGTAACACTGCAGTTTAGATTAGATTAGGTTTGTTAGAGTACATTAATTAGAGAATCACTACTAATACACACAAAGTCCTACATCGGTGTTTCTTTCTCCAGATTAATTAGGTAATGACCTGGACGTGAGGGAAAGTAAGTTCGATTTTTTTCACAGACATGGTTTATATTTTCTCTCTTATTAATACCTCCTACCTCCTTTCCCCCCCCCCAAGGACTCTAGAGGGCGGACTCCCTTAAAGACGGGGGTGTGGGGAGGCAGAGTCCATCACGTACGAGTGGCATTAAAGTACATATATGTGGGTTCCAATCAGTGCTATGTTCCCTCTCATAACTGCCCTCTCTCCTCCCCTCCCGCCCTTACGACTTCAGAGAGAGTGGGCAAGGAAAGTTCACCAAATACGAATGCTGGAAACAGGACAAGAATGTGGTCAATGTTTTCTCTAGTAACCAGTCCATCCCTCATCTGCCATCAGGACTCCAAGGGTCGGACTCCCCTACACGCAGCAGTGGAGAGAAGGCGGGCACAGTCCATCAAGTACGAGTCCATGCACAGTCCGTATGTTCGAACCACCTTGACTTTCTCTCTCCTAACCAGTCCTACCCTCGAATCAGGCCAATATTGTCTCTATTAATCCTTCCATACCTCATCTCCCATCAGGACTCTAAGGGTCGGACTCCCCTCCACGCAGCGGTGGAGTGCGGGCAGGCGGAGTCCATCAAATACCTGCTGGCTGAGGGGGCGAAGCTTGAGAGTCGGGACCGGAGGGGTCACCGCGCCCTGCACCACGCCATCCTGGGGGACAGTCCGGCGATGGTGGAAGTCCTGCTGGATGTGGGGGCCGCCAGGGACGCCAAGGACTCTGCCGGACTCGCCTACTTCCAGTTTGCCTTGCTCAAGAGAAAGTTCAAGGCACTGGAGGCTCTGGTTGTGTAAGTAATTGGTGTGTGTGTGTGTGTGTGTGTGTTTATGCAAGGAAGAAGAAACCCAAGGCCAAGTACTAATTATCAGACTCCGAGCGCTCTAACACCATTTCCTAAGCGATTTATTGTGTCTATTACACCTCCCCTCTTCTGTGTTACTTGTAAGAAACCATACCTACTTTTTATTACTAGATACATTGATTTTGAACAATGAGAGAGAGAGAGAGAGAGAGAGAGAGAGAGAGAGGGCTGACACATCCACCCCCTCCGACAGCCACGGGGTAACTGACGTGGGAGAGGACCAAGGCGTGCTGCACTACAGCGCCTGCATCGGGAGCCAGTTTGCCATAGAGATTCTCCTCAACCACGGTACGTAGCCATCTTCCTAACACCTCATCCTCAGCGATTTATTCTGCACGTTACACCACAGGACATGAACCTGCTTTCAGGACTAAAAAAAAAAATCTATAAATTAATAACTAGATGGAATAAGTGTAATAAATCGCCAAGAGAAAGAATTTAAGACGCCTTTAATACTCGTTGTTATCCTGAGTCATATTCTCGGGCTTTTGTGACATCGCTTCGTAAGTTTTTTTTAATGCAAGAAAGAAGGAACCAAAGGCTGCAGGCTTCTAAAATCAAACATTCAAAACATAAAAAGTGTCCGGGCCTATCTAAACAATTTTTGTATGCGGCAGGTGTTAGGGGTGTAATGCTGTAAAGTAGTGAGACCTGAGGAGTAAAGGAAGGGGATATTCGCTGGCTCAAACGTACAATGACAATGATTAAGTGGATGTACAGAACGTCCTTGGATGCGAGGCCAAGGGGAGGGGGGGCTAGTTTTACGATGGAAGAGTTAAGAGGAAGGATGGGACTGGAGAAGTAGATTGGGATGGTCTGAGCATGTGGCGAGTATGGGGGACGACAACTGGGTCCAGAAAGTGAGAAGTGTGTACTGTGGGGGTGGGGCTGCAAGGGACAGACCGAAAAAGACCTGGAACGAGGTCAAAGAGTGTGACTTCAGGGATAAGGGACTCTATGGGGAGGCTGCCAGAGATCAAGCAGCAAGGAGAGCCGCCATTAGGTGACGAAGGCCGACGCATGCAAGTACTGTATGTTGAAGCCTTTATATAACAAAACGACGAAAGACGACCGTCCATTAATAACCCGTATGTAATCAACAGGTTTTTACTCCCCTAACTGAGCCTCTGTCCATGTCTTTTTACCCCTTTACTCCCCTTAATATGCTCTTTTCTATGCCATTATCTCCCTTTTAATGAGCCTTTTTCTAAACCCTTTTATCCCCTTTAATGTGCCTTTTTCTAAGCCTTCTTTCCCATTTAATAAACCTTTTCCTCCTTTCTCCCTATCTTAATGGCCCTTTAGAAATTCAACTGCCAATAATTTCACCCTTTCTCCTGCCATTCCATCTCAGGTCACGATATTGACGAGGAGGACAGCGAAGGACGCACTCCGATCCACCACGCCATAGGGTCAGGTCACGAGCCCCTGGTCCTCTTCCTCATCAACAGCGGCTGCAACACGAGCAAGCCGGACCGCACAGGAGCCACCCCCTTGCACTACGCCGTCAGGTGGGGGGGTTCCGACGCCGTGCTGAGGAGGCTTGTGAAGAATAAGGGGGACGTGGGGGCCGTGGACAGGCTGGGACGGACGCCACTGCACTACGCTGCCAGTGAGTCACCATCCTTAGCGTGTACTATCCCCGCTATCACAATGGTTTACCTGTACTGTCACCAATATCACCATCGTTTATCGGTACTATCCCAACTATCACCATCGTTTGCCGGCACTGTCCCCACTATCACCATCGCTGACGTGTACTATCCCCACTATCACCATCGCTGACGTGTACTATCATCACTATCACCATCGTTGATGTGTACTATCATCACTATCACCATCGTTGACGTGTACTATCCCCTCTATCACCATCGTTGACGTGTACTATCCCCACTACCACCATCGTTAACCTGTACTATCACCACCATTTACGTGTACTGTCACCACTGGCACCACTTTTTACCGGTACCATCCCCATTATCACCATCGTTGACGTGTACTATCACCACTATCACCATTGTTTATATGTACTATCACCATCGTTTATGTACAGTATACTCTGGCCATCGTTTCCGTGTACTATCACCGCATAAAAGTTACCCTAATATTTCACCTCTGCTGCTTCCACCTTCCCTCTGCTCGCCAGTTCCTTCTCTCCTGCGTCATATTTCTCATATTATTCTTGCTATTTACAGACGACACACTTTGAACCGCTCTCGCTTTGCGCTCGCAAAGCGAGACGGGATAATGTACTTGACGTGTGTGTGTGTGTGTGTGTGTGTGTGTGTGTGTGTGTGTGTGTGTGTGTGTGTGTGTGTGTGTGTGTGTGTGTGGACAAAATAGCTAAAAAAAAGTTTATAACTTGAACCAAACTCTGTGGAAGGGATAATGGTCATCCCAACTGACCTTTTGATTCTGAGAACACTGGATTCAAGGTCAAGGTCACAGGGCAAGGTCAGCTTTAATTTATCTTTTGTGTGTGTGTGTGTGTGTGTGTGTGTGTGTGTGTGTGTGTGTGTGTGTGTGTGTGTGTGTGTGTGTGTGTTACTAATTTGGGCCAGTCTTGCATTCAGAGTTGAGGGTTTAGCAAGGATCATTTTTGAGAATATTTCGTCGAAGGTCAGGGTCACATGGTAAAGTCAAATGGTGGCTCTTAATTAGACCAACTGTAAGGCCTGGGTGCTGTACGCTGCGAGTGCTCCTTTTGGTTTAGTTCAGGAGTGACTTTTCGAACACGAGGGGTTAGTTACAGTCTTTTATAATTGTCAGAGATCTTTCCTTAAGTAAATGTCGTCTGGTAAGATTAACTTTAAATATGCAACATTGGATTAAAAGCGTTAGTATTCCTAGGCTGACAGGCTTGGTATTTCTCCTACATACAAATGATTCTTTGGTATGATGCGTCGGGAAGGTGAGGGAGGGGGGGAGTGGCGGACATGCCTTAATTGTGAAGTAGAGGCAGGTGAATATTTGAAGAACTTATGTCCTTCACTGTACTAGTACCACCAAAAGTTCACCCACATTTCCCTGAACATTTTTCACTTTTTTTTTTTCTGTGATAGCAATACAAAGCTAAACATGCGACCATGAGAAGGAGGGACACGCTCTGATGATCAATGAGGATTAAGAAGTATGGGAGGCAGGACACAATGCTGGCAGGGGAATGTGGGTGGACGTTTGCTTGTGAGTAGTGCACAGAGTTGCACAGATACAATGACACAGACAACACACAACAGTCCTTGCTAGCTGGTCTGGCCTTAACAAAAGCTTACTCTCCAATTACAGAAGTTCAAGAATAGGATAGCAAAGCAGCAGACTCTCACCCCCATCCTCCAGCAAACAGCCGAACAGGAAAATAGGTAGAGGCACCATCTTGCACGACTGAAAAGCCTGAAGGAAACCTTGTAGGAGCGGTAGAAAGTACGGTAGAATTAACCTACTAACCCTCTGCTATAAACTAACCGTACTAATATTATAGTAGAAGCTAAGCGTACCGGGCATGAATCTTACGAGTAGTCTAACAATATATTGGTGCATATATCGGCAACGAGTAAGGCCCAAATTCTATCACAAGTCATGATTAAAAAAAAAAAAAAAGTATCCAGGAATTAACTGTTCACCACTGCCAAACAGATGATACAATTGTTATAACTTTTTGGGGTGTATGTGGTCTACAACTTAACTGATAACGATATACGCTTTCTAATCTGTTTTGTGTATATGTGCACTGGTACTCTCAACCTCTGATTCTGGAAAACTATCCATTTCCCGAATAGAGCATTAGTGAAGTAGTTTATGTTGGCATCCAGGTGGACGGCTTGTACCTATTTGTGCAGGTGCCCAGTTCAAACTTGGAATGAAAGAGTTTTAAATTTCTTATTTGGCTTAACTATTTGTGGCCCGAATAGTGAGGGAACGCGAGGTGCAAAATATGGAAGGACTTAATCCACATAGATAGATAGATAGATAGATGTGGATATATATATGAAACAATGAGCGAGAGGTCTACTCTAACAAAGCTCTTGCTAAAACTGTGCTGTAATGATAAATACCCTGTAACGATATGTGTATGCTTGCTGAAGCCAAACACAAACTAAGGACAGAATGTAACCCATAACATTCTTAATCTTAAAATTATGTGTACATATTTAAAAACCACATAAATGCAGAATAAAGAAGCTATTCTGTAATTACATGGTATTAAATCAACAACACCTAATAGTTACTAACCAAACCTAACTAAAATTGGACAGACACCCTCCCCCCCCCACACACACACAAAAAAAAAAAATGCTGGGAGGTGTGGCAGTGGTCGGAGAGCTGAGCTGGAAATTGTCATATTACAAGTTCGAATCCCACTATAACATGGAGTGATATTGTTAGGACTAAATTTATGTTATTAGTTAGGTACTCTTCCATACATCAGAGGCGACACATTAAAAGCGCTCCAAATACACCATAACTCGTCAGTGTCACATAATTCCATCTATTGGCACTATGGAAACAACGACTGCTGGGCCTGAGGGAGTGGACTGATTACTCTATATCCAAAGTGTTACATAAAAATCCAAATAACAAAACACAACACAAAATTTAATATAAGTTTAATCCCTTCAAGGTTAAAATTTGATTCTATTCCTACTACAAACAGACGATTTTATTCAGTAGTGGGGGGGAAAAATCCACTAGTGTTCAAAAATTTAAAATGTCATCGGAGTGAAGAGACTATCCCCTTCACTCCGACGACTTACGTTTATTTCCCTATTTATTTATTTATTCATGCTATGTTCAGCGTAGTTTTTATTTCAAGTCCCTTTTCTTTAAATCCCTTTTTTTTTCCAAGTCCCATTTACCGTCATTTACTCCTTCAGTACGTGAGGCATTTTCGAAGCTGAATAAAATAAATAAAATCGTCTGGAAGTAGCAGGAGTAGAACTTAAAAATAATACGACATTGGAATAAAGATGTTTAGGGTAATACCGCATGTCCACCAGTACGGCAAAAATATGTATCGCTAAATCTTACTCTCATGTTCCATTTTCTTCTTCACCAAATTCTCACTCATGTTACTTTTGTTCACCCAATTGTCACTAATTCCCCCCCCCCTTTTTTTTTTTCCTCCTTCTCACTCTTCACCATTTTTTTTTTTTTTTTTAAACCAAATTCTCACTCGCCAGTCACTCATCATTACCAGTCACACTCACTAGTCGCTTTTCTTCAACTGTCACTCTTCACCAGCCAAACTCACCGGTTATTTTCCTTCAACAGTCACACTCACCAGTCACTCTTCTGCACCAATCACTCTATTCACCAGTCACTCTCACAGTCACTATTCGCCTGTTACACTCACCAGTTACATTCTTCACCAGTTACTCTATTCACCAGTCACTCATCTTCATCAGTCACACTCACCAGTCACTCTTCCCTCATCGTTCCCAGGCAAGAGCGATATCCTGTCAGACATGTACATCCTGCTCAACAACGGGGCCAAGCTGGACACCACTGACCACCGCGGCCTCACCCCGCTCCACCTGGCCGCCAGACTGGGCAACGAGTCACTAGTTCGAATCCTTCTTGACAACGACGCCCGGCACGACATCAAGGACTGCGACGACTTCCTGCCCATCGACCACGCCAAGGAGAACAACCACAAGTGCATCGTGAAGAGGCTGCAGAACCACGCGGTCAAGAAGGAGAGGGAGAAGGATCCACGGTTCGGTCTCTACTCGAAGAATGATGATCAGGAGATGAAAATTCAGAGTCAGTATCGGCTGAGTATTTCCAGGTAGAGACCTTAATTGCAATGAGAGGCTGCAAAGGTAGAGAGTGTAGGTGGAGTTGAGGTTGAGATAGAGGGAGAAAGATCCATGATTTGGTTTATCTTTCAAGAATGAGGACCAGGAGATGAAGATTCGGAGCCAGTATCGATTATTTCCGGGTAGAGACTTGATTTGCAATGAGAGGCTGCAAAAGTAGAGAGTGCAGGCAGAGTTGAGGTTGAGATAGAGGGAGAAAGATCCATGATTCGGTTTATACTTCAAGTATGAGGAAAGGGAGACAGAGAGCTAATGACTGTATTTTCAGACCCTTTGGAGGCTGGATAGACAGATGATGAGACAGAGTGATGGGACTGACAGGTGGAGAGGATGAGATAACGTTAATTCAGTCAGGTGGGAGGTTGACAGTGGAGTGGGATTATAAGGAAGAGTGGTGAGTTTAACAGGTAGAAAGTTTAGGGTGAGATAGTCAAAGGGAGGCTGCAGGGAGAGTGAAATAAAGGTGATGAAGTAAAGCGACAGTTTTTTACAAACAATGTTCAGGGAGAGACAGTCACATGGAGGCTGCCAGAGTGAACAGAAAGAACCAAGGGCTGATGATTTAAAGTATCCAGCGTGTTTCCAGGTGAAGGGTGTGGTAGGTTAGGTAGAAAGGAGAGACAGAGAGGGTATTGTCAGGTAGAAGGGTGTGGTAGACAAAGTAGAAAGGAAAGGTACAGAAGGCACAATAACCCGACAGACCCACAGTTGGGATAGAGGAAACTTAACTACGACACCTAATAATAGCCTAAATAACTGCACAGCTGTCCAATATTTACGTGAAAGATCTGTAAATCTAAGTAACACTGAACTTCTGAATGATCTTTAAAAGGCTTGTGAATTAAACACGAATGCTGAAGTTCCTATGCTCGTAGATGACTGTCTACGTGCATTCTTTGGCCTGCAGTACAGAGAAGTGGAGTTTTGTAGCAAAGAAAGTGTAAATTCCCACAACTTTTGTATTATCAACATACATATGACTAACTTTTGTCCATTAAATTCAACTTGGCGAAACTGTGCCAGATTCCCAACTCAAATGCTGAGCCATAACTGTGCACCATGAGGCTGACTGTAAAAGATAAAATAAATAAGTAAATAAATAATAAAAACTAAGTGTCAAATACGTAACTGAAATAAGGTAGACTTTTACATTACTATGCCCACAATTTTATCAGCCATTCAGCCGTTAAGGGGGCGGGGCAACTTCGCCAGGAGATTTAAACCGGACTATAGATCCCTTACCAATGAATACCCAACATTTTACTATAATGAATAAGTTCCATGTCGCAACCTGAAGGCGTGGAAATATTTGTAGAGAATTTTTACCCTTAATTACCGGCTGGCATCATTTGAGGACCGAGCTCTCGCCAAAAGTAGTAACTTCTAATCTCCGTGTATATGAATAATTTAATCTATAACTGCTTAGGTATACCAGATGTGAAGTATCGTGCAAAACACACACACACACACACACACACACACACACACACACACACACGCACGCACGCACGCACGCATGCACGCACGCACGCACGCACGCGCGCACGCACACACACACACACACACACACACACACACACACACACACACACACTATAATAATTCATAGATGATCCTTCGTTCACCCTACAGTGCCAGGTACAATCCATATTTTTCTGTGCATTCCCATATAGAACTGGAACTACATGCTGAAGTAGGGCAATAGAAAACTTGTAGCATACCAGGGCATTACACAGATCTGGGTACATATAAAGGCAACTTAACCCCGCACTATGACAGTTTTTTCTTTCAACGCCCAGTGATATCTTAATTAATCTAGATGGACCTCTCGCAGTGACAGGGTTAATGAAGGCTCTTTTCTACTAATTCCAGTCAGAGGGATATTTTCCACTGCTTGATAAGCCTGCTCATTAAAGAAACATGAATAAAAAAGTACAGCAAAATAAGTAACAAGCTAACTACATAAATAAATAAAAAAATAAAAGGAAGTCCTCTCACCACACGCAAGACTATGGCCTCAAATGATGTTAGCCGCAGTTACAGGGGTTGATAATTACACACTTTTTCTAATTTACTTTGTGCGTTCAATAGGGCGCTGCTTGACAATTTTTTGCATATAATACTTACTGTTAAAACTATGTAACTCTGCCTTAGACACTGAAATAGCTACTGAACTTGAAGTAAAAGCTTACTGCAATTTTTATCAACAGCTTTCCAACTACTGTATATTTTCTCACTGTTATTATTATCACTATTATTATTATTATTATTATTATTATTATTATTATTACTGTAGGTGTAAATTATAATATTCCTGCTGTATACGGGAAATCAGCTTTATCTATGCTATTATTATTTCGAATATTCTGAAGTCTATTATTTTTTTATTATTACAATTATTACTGTAGGAGACAATTATGTAATATCCGCTATGTATAAAGGAAATCTTCTTATCTAAGTAAATATTATTTCGATTATTATTATTTATCATTATTATTATTATTATTATTATTATTATTATTGTTATTATTATTATTATTATCATTATTGTTATTATTATTATTATTGTTATTATTATTATTATTATTGCTAACGCCGCCACAATTATAACAGGCATACATGAAGACGCTTGTGAAATAACAGGTTGGGCGAGAAATAAACAAACCAATAAATAAATGGTATGATTTTTTGTCCGTGTGTGTGTGTGTGTGTGTGTGTGTGTGTGTGTGTGTGTGTGTGTGTGTGTGTGTGTGTGTGTGTGTGTGTGTGTGTGTGTGTGTGTGTGTGTGAACATAATTTCTTTTCTTTTTCCACCTCTTTTTCAATTATATCTCAACCTCCTCTCTCTCTCTCTCTCTCTCTCTCACACACACACACACACATTTCCCGTTTACACGTACATCTGTGTTAGTGAGTATGCTTCCTATGAAATCCCTATTACCAGAACTGAAACTCAAACGTTCACTGGCCAAAAAAATAGATAAATAAAAATAAACGCAAACTAAACAAGAAGAGCAAATACAGTCACGTCTCTTGTTTAGATTCTCCTCTTCTTCTTCGTCTTCCTCCCCTCTTTCTCTTGTTCATCATCATCATCTGTTCCTTTTCCCTCTTCCTGCCCTCCTCCTCCCCTTCTTTTTCTTCTTCCTCCTCCTCCTCCTCTTTCTCCTTCTTCTTCATCCTCCTCTTCCTTCTTTCTCCTCGTCCTCTTCTACTTCTTCCTTATATCTTTTTCTTTTCTTTCTTGTTTTACAAACAGCCAACACATCAATGACGAAGATGGCAACGCTCGTAGCTTGAGGTCAAGGAAATATAGGTCAAGGTAGTGAAAAGGTTAACAGAAATGGTCATGTGGTAGTAAGAAAAAAATGACGCTATGGAAATGAACGAGGCAATTCGACTATTAGCAGGCATCGTCAGGGGTTAGGGTGCTCCTCTGAATATGTATACGGTATGGAAATTGAGATGTGCACTGATCGCCTGCTGGTTTGGAGTTGCGGGAAAGTTAAAAATACCGACATTGGTAATTTTTGTGGTGCTGGTATACATCACGTTGAACACAGGTAGATATCGTGTGTGTATAGGTGAATATCCTGTGTGTATAGGTAAATATCGTGTATGTAGGTAAATATCGTGTGTGTATAGGTAAATATCGCGTGAGCACAGGTAAATATCGTGTGAACAGATAAATATCGTGTGTGTACAGGTAAATATCGTGTGTGTACAGGTAAATATCGTGTGTGTATAGGTGAATATCCTGTGTGTGTATAGGTAAATATCATGTGTGTGTATAGGTAAATATCGTGTGTGTATAGGTGAATATCGTGTATGTATAGGTAAATATCGTGTGTGTACAGGTAAATATCGTGTGTGTACAGGTAAATATCGTGTGTGTAGGTAAATATCGTGTATGTATAGGTAAATGTCGTGTGTGTATAGGTAAATATCCTGTGTGTGTATTGGTAAATATCGCGTGAGCACAGGTAAATATCGTGTGTGTACAGGTAAATATCGTGTGTATATAGGTAAATATCGTGTGTGTACAGGTAAATATCGTGTGTGTATAGGTAAAAGCGTGTGTGTGCAGGTAAATATCGTGTGTGTACAGGTAAATATCGTGCGTGTGTATGCAACGTTGGGTCTGGTTAGTACTTGGATGGGTGACCGCCTGGGAACACCCGATGCTGTTGGCATAACGTTCTCCCTACGTGTCAAGTGGGGTTGGTGGAGGATTAGTGTGCCTCCCTGTAAAACAATTAACTCTAAGCCCTTGGCCACCCCGTTTGGGATACATGGCGTCTGGCAATGAATGAATGAATGATGTGTAGGTAAATATCGTGTGTGTACAGGGAAATATCGCTTGTGTACAGGTAAATATCGTGTGTGTATAGGTAAAAGCGTGTATGTACATGTAAATATCGTGTGTGTGTAGGTAAATACCGTGAGTGTGGAGGTAAATATCGTCTTTTATTTTCCGTAAATATGGAAAGTATAACATCGAAAATCGTCCATCCTCGCACGTTGTTTGAGAAATTGATTATTATTTTCCTCACACACACACACACACACACACACACACAGATGTGAGAGAGAGAGAGAGAGAGAGAGAGAGAGAGAGAGAGAGAGAGAGGTACTCGGTCGGAATGAATAAATCTTGTGACTCGTGTGGAATTTGACTCCTGGGACTGCAAGTGGATTTAACGTCACTCTTCCATTAAGGGTGATATTTGACCCTATGCATGCAAAGTTGTGACCAATAACTGTTTCGAAAGGTGGGGAAATTCGTATGCTATTATAGTCAGATCTCTCTCTCTCTCTCTCTCTCTCTCTCTCTCTCTCTCTCTCTCTCTCTCTCTCTCTCTCTCCATATCACCATTTACTTTAATACCTCTGAGCATCCAAAAACACGGGCCCATACAAGAGGCACACGACCGCAGTGGTGGCATATATGAAGGGGTGATATCCCAGGGTACACTAGGAGTTGTAGTAGTAGTAGTTGTAGTAGTAGTAGTGGAAAGGTAGGGTGGAAGATAGACAGGTTCGGAGAAAGAGGGGTAGACAGGCAAAGGTGGAAGACAAAGAGAAAGGTACGAGTAGGGTGGAAGAGAGGCAGACAGGTAGGACGAAAGACAGGCAGGCAACTATAATGCGAATAGAGGCAGAAATAAAGTGTGTGTGTGTGTGTGTGTGTGTGTGTGTGTGTGTGTGTGTGTGTGTGTGTGTGTGTGTGTGTGTGTGTGTGTGTGTGTGTGTGTGTGTGTGTGTGTGTTTGCTTTATGTAGAAATGCAGATGACACACACCTAACACTCCCCAGGAGGCAATTAGACTTTAACGCTAAAAATTACCCACTATCAATACCCTACTTAAATAAATACAATATAATGCATCTGACGGCTCTCCCCCACCCTCCAGACCCACCGCTAACATGCCATACAAAAACATAATAAAATAAAACTAAGAATAAGCACCCAGCAGAAATGAAGAGCCCAAAGGAAACTTCATAAGAAAGACAGAAATGTGTATGAGAAAGGCAAGACTGAGTTAAAAATTTTGTGGTAATCATATCATCTACACAACATGTAATTCTGTCACTTTTTTTTTTATATTTTTTTTCTATATGGTAGGGAGACACGGACACTCAGCTCCAGTCACATATACAAAAATCTTATATAGCACAGTCCTGTAAACACAGCTAAGTACACTCATAAGGATATAATTATTAAGCCAAAAAAGTTCCATTATAATTTTCCTATTGTGAAGGGCACCTGTACACGTGATATAAAGATATACCAATGGAATATGATAAAAGTCTGGGAAATTTCATGTTGGTCTTTCCTTGTAGATATTAGCATGATATACTCGTACATACATAAAACTATATACATACATACAAACAAACATCCATACATACATAAGAATACATACATGCATAAAAAATAACTACGTACATACCTACACAGCTTACATACATTAAAATACATACATAGATACATATACATACCTACTGTACATACATATTTATGCATATTTATACACGGATACATGTAAACATTTTTCGGTCACTGTGGCTGACAGATGTGATGGGCAGACCTCTTGCATCACAGCCAACATTGCTCCTACGGAAAGTAACAGCGTCTGGCGTTTAGCAGAAAAAAGCAACATGTACTAGGGATGAAGGGGTTAATGAGGATTTTTTTTATGCAGGGAAGAAGGACCAAAGACCAGAAGCCGTAAGACTGTTCCCTAAAAAAAAAAAAAAAAAAAAAAAAAAAAAAAAAAAAAAGGAAAGATAAGAGTGCCAAAACCAAGTAGCCTACTGTTCCTATCGCGATGCCTGGACACACTCCTTGAAACACACGAGATGGAAAGAGACAATACGCAACACGGAAAAACCACGACACAATCAATCCCTTCAGTCCAATGATGAGGTTTAGTGGGTGACGGGAGCCTACTTGCCTTCCTATCCTTGTCTCTGATACACAGAATAGTTATGTTAGTTACAACCAGGCCTCTCGAAATGAACGGACCTTGAATTTAGCTCACTGAACGGATCTTGAATTTAGCACTCTGTTATCTTGTTTTTTGCTTTTTCTTGGAAGGAACAATCTAGCCTTCTTCCTTGGAATAATAAAAAATCTATCCTTAACACACATCACTGGAAAATAAAAAAGTCAGTTGCTGTTTGCTTTCCTTTGTACTACCGTAACTGTGAGATAAGGACATACCGTACCGAGAGAGAGAGAGAGAGAGAGAGAGAGAGAGAGAGAGAGAATTTTTGGCTGGTATGAGGCCAAAATCACCACGCACCGGGCAGCCAAGATCACACTCTCCATCCCTCCCCCGCTCCATCCCCTCCCACTAACCCCACCTACCCTCTCCCCAACCCCCGTACACACCCTCCACCACCCCTATTCCATCTTCCTCCCACTCCACCCCTTCCCCCACCCACCAACCCTATTCCATCTTCCTCCCACTCCACCCCTTCCCCCACCCACCAACCCTATTCCATCTTCCTCTCACTCCACCCCTTCCCCCACCCACCAACCCTATTTCATCTTCCTCTCACTCCACCCCTTCCCCCACCCACCAACCCTATTTCATCTTTCTCTCACTCCACCACCCCCACCCCTTTCCCCTCCCACCTACCCCAGCCCCACCCCAACCCACCCCCAGCAGTGAATCGCTAAGTCTCGGGAAAACCTACTTACCCTCCCCCCCCCTTTTCACCATACTTAACCCTCTCAAACTGGGGAAGTCCACGCCCCCAGAACAGCATTGTGTAATAAGGAAATCAAATCGCTTAGGAAAAGGTGTTAGGGAGCTTCCTCAACCGACGAGAATACGGGCCTGCATCTCCTCCAGTCCCAGTTTCTCTCTCTCTCTCTCTCTCGTTTCTGCACTTTTCCATCCCTACATCTTAAAAATCGACAGGAATATTATGTTTATTTTCTAGTTTATGATCGTTCTATGGAAGCTAGGAACCACACACACATTACCTTAATATAATGATTTGTAAGTGTGTGATAATGTATACCGTAATTACTGATGCTTAAGTGAAATGGGGCACCAGGAAAGAGTAGAGTTTTGAAATGGGGTAAGATGATACTTGAGAGTTTTGCATATTGTAAGAAGAGGTGTGAGTGAGAGAGAGTGTTTTCAGGCTGCCTCTCGCGTCCTGTAACTCGAATGTTGATCTAAGTGTGAAAAGTAATGACTATACTGTATATATCTCCGATTTAAGATGAGTTTTGGTACATGACCCCCCCCCCTCTCTCTGTCTCTCCCTCTCTCTCTCTCTCTCTTGGCAACCTGATCAGGTCAACTCTGGAACTGTCTTCCCCTGCCTGTAGTTCCTACAACCTATAACCTCCAGTCTTTTTTATGCACTGAGTCCAGGCATCTCGAAAATAACGCATCTTGAATTTGGCTGTTATCTTATTTTTATTTTTCTTAGAGGGAATAATATGCGGGTTTCTAGCCTTTGGTTCCTTCTTCCTTGCATTAAAAAAAAAAAAAAAAAAAAAAAAATCTACGAAGTCTGACGGAACGAAACTCAATAATCTCACCTCTTCAGCCCGATGACGTTGTAGGGCTTTCTCAAGACTAATAAAATCATTCGTAGACAATAAGAATATGAATAAGAATGAGAAGGTAGGAAATACGTCTGTCCGGATTTCACGTGCTAATGTTTTCCTATTTTTTCTGCTTGGCTTTTTTTCGCCTGGTTTTCCTCGATTTGTGAAGGCGTTTTCCTACTTCTGTGACTGATTCTTCCCCAAACGTTCGATAATACTGTCTTCTTCCGTTTCCTTCTTACGCTTTTTTGTTTCGACGTTCCCACATCATCATCATAGCTCACTCCCCAATAATATCAACACCAGTAACATCATCATCATCATCATCACCATGGACCACCACTATCATCATCATCACAAACACCACCATACCATCATTATCATCATCATCACAAACACCACCATACCATCATTATCATCATCATCGTCACTAACACCACTATCACCATCATTATCATCATCGCCATCACCATGCATCATCATCACCATCACACTAACACCACCATCATCATCGCCATCATCACTAACTCCACCACCATCATCACTAACTCCACCACCATCATCACCACCACCACCACCACCACCACCATCATCACGATAGCCTATCTAATCTGGTCTGAGGAGAGACGAGCCTTAAGCTTTAGAACGCTGGCAGCTGCTTGGTCTTCGCGTGCACATTCATCATTACCAACACATTTTATATTATTTTTATCATATGAATTTCACTAACCGTTTGATGATATGACTACCCAAATAATATATATATACTTATTTGCATATATTATTTTAAAAACGGGGCCTTGTTTATGTGATGGCTAAGGTACGAGTGAGATTCTGAATTCTTGGGACAAAACAAAACGCGGCCAGGTAAGTTTCACGGGTACCTCGATTTTTTCCCATGCTCCGGGAAATTAAGGTACATTTTGGAAATTCCGTGACAACTCCTCCTTAGCGATTCAGTCTGCACATTACACCTCAATAAAACACACACAAACACACACACACACACACACACACATTCTAATGCTGGTGTGTACTATGCAAAATAAATCGCTGAGGAAAAGGCTTTACGGAGGTTCCCACGCCCTAAATATCCAATTTAGCAAGAATGATGAGGAAAAATGCAGAGCAGTAACTATCTATCTCAAATTCATTGTGTCTACTATCTATCTATCCATTTACAGTATATCGGGTACTTTGTGTATATCTATCTATCTATCTATTTATCTCCGGTGCCTTCCGTATTTATCTATCTCTAGTGTCTTGTCTATAACTATCTATCTATCTATCTCCAGTGTCTGGCGTTTAGCAGTTAACATATTCACTCAGTATTTCTTTGTAACCTCTCTCTCTCTCTCTCTCTCCCCTCCATTCTGTCCGTCCCCTCCCGCCGCGTATTTCATTCTTCTTCCTACCCTCTCCTTCCCCTTTTCTATTCTTTCTCCTCCTCCTACTCCCCTCTCCTCCTCCTCCTCCTTCTCTCTCCACCTCCATCTCATCCACCTCTTCCTCCTCCTCCTCCTATTTAATTTTCCCTTTTTTTCTTTCTCTCCTTCCCTCTCCTCTTCTCTCCCTCTTCCTTCTTTTTCTCTTCCTTCCTCCTTCTCCTCCTCTCCTATTCCTCTCGAACTACTTCCTTCCCTCTCTCTCTGTATCTGTGTGTGTGTGTGTGTGTGTGTGTGTGTGTGTGTGTGTGTGTGTGTGTACCTATTTGGACAAGCACACATCCAATGAGGAGTGCAACTCATGGCCACAGTGTCAGCGCGTGAATGTAAGGTTAATGTGTGTGTGTCTTACGTATGTCAGGCCATAATCTAGTGAGAAATCCCGAAGGCCGAGCCGCCTCAAGCAAGTATATACCGGTAGTGTTGTAGGAAACCTTGGCCAGATCTACACCCATGCCCCGCACCCCTACCCCCACCCCCACCACCACATCAACATCACCATAATAATAATAATAATAATAATAATAATAATAATAAAATAATAACTACAACAATAACAACGGTCACACCAAAACCACAACAGCAACTACAATAACAACAAGATTACTAATATTAACGACAAAAAATGAGAATACTAATACAAGAACTTTAACCATAAAGAAGACAGATGCAGCAGCGGCAATAATAATAATAATAACAATAATAATAATAATAACAATAATAACAATCATAATATACAGAGAAAACGTAATAATAATAATAATAATAATAATAATAATAATAATAATAAAAATAATAATAATAATAATAATAATAATAAAAATAATAATAATAATAATAATAATAACGCCAAGCATATATAAAACTCCCCTGCTACATCCCTTGGTGCCAAATCTCCCCACCCACTTACTCCTCCCTCAGACCTGATCACACTCCGACCAATTTCCCTACGGTCCTGATTTTCCCCCTAGACCTACCTTCCCCTTGGAGTTATTTTCCCTCCTTTACCTCTTTCCTCCACGAATCTAATTTTTTCCTATGGATCTGTTTCCCCCATGGACCTTTTCCCACCATGCAATTATTTTCCTTACATAGTTCAATTTTACCTGGAGACTCATTTTCCTGCATGGACCTACATCCTCCCGTGGACCTCTTTCCCCATTGCTACTACTTTCACCCATCGTACCTACATTTCCATTTCGGACCACATCTTGAAGGATCTAATTCCCCCATGGACCAACTTCCCCACACTTACTGGCCTATTATAACCATGGACCGATTCCTCAATGGACCCACTTTTCCATCCACTCACCCACTGTAGTCTTCCAGGTAGCAGTGGGATGACTCGGCAAGCTCTCTCTCTCTCTCTCTCTCTCTCTCTCTCTCTCTCTCTCTCTCTCTCTCTCTCACATAGCTTATTTAGTAGTGCAGAGGATGATGATGATGATGATAACAATAATAATAATAATAATAATAACAATAACAATAATAAATTTCTTTGTTGCTTCATTCATTATTGCACATGAGGTGCGTAGGGGTCCAGGGCTAGGGAACTCAGTCCACAAAGCTGAGGAAATTCAGTCCACATAGTTGAGGTATGTGACAAGTCGCTCACCTCTCAGTAGTAGTAGTAGTAGTAGCAGTAGCAGTAGTAGTAGTAGTAGTAGTAGGAAGACGAGGAGGAGGAGGAGGAGGGTAGGAGCAGGAGTGGTGGTAGTAGTAGTAGTAGTAATAGTAGTAGTACTAGTAGTAGTAGTAGTAGTACTAGTAGTACTAGTAATAGTAGTAGTAGTGACAGTAGTAGTAGTAGTAGTAGCAGTAGTAATAGTAGTAGTAGGAGGAGGATCAACATTAGTAATAATAGCAATAATAGTAATCATTTTATAAATAATAAAATCTTTCAAACAACGAGAGAGACAGAAAGAAAGAAAGAGAGTTAAAACTAAATCAGAAAAAAATACGATAACATAATTATTCAAACGTTCGGTCCTTGTCAAACCCAAAACGTTTGGCGCACACTAATGACGTCACGGTACCTCCGCCCCTAGTGTGACGTCATCGTAACTCCGCCCCTAGTGTGACGTCATAAGCTCCGCCCTTTATTGTGACGTCACACTCTGAGTTGTCAGTGCACGCATTATAGCCACAGATTTTCACAAATACGTCTATCCTGTCGATTCTTTTTTAGAGAGAGAGAGGTAATCATATATTCTTGTCCAAATACTGTTGTTACTAGATATGCTACAGGGTTTGTGAGATAATTTGCAGTCCTACATCCTATCCATCATCATCATCACCATCATCATTACTATTATAAAACTATGCAGGTATGACTCAGAAACAGGGGGGTCGGGAGTAGAAAAACTATCATCTTAAAGACGAGAGAGAGAGAGAGAGAGAGAGGGAGAGGGGGGGGAATCTCAACACCTCCATTCATTCTATTTTCATTTTTTCTTTACTGTAATTCATATTCACCCCTTCATTACGATGACCTATAATATTTTTTGGCCATCACCAGACGATTTTCTTCAGCTCAGGAGACGTATTGTAAGTGGCTTTTCGCGACACCTCCTCGTTAGCGATTTATTCCGCACGGTAGACTTCAATAATCCCGTTTATTATTGAAGCAAATCATGTCGGAAGTAACATATGGGCCTGTATTGTCATCTGTTACGGAAGATCGCTAACACCCTCTACTAAGCGATTTATTTTGGTTATTGCACTTTGCCCTCCTCTGCGCTACTTACTTCTGTGTTATTTAAATCCTTCCAATATCTCTAGTCTCGGCATAAACAGCGTAAAACGGATATTACCCACTCGTATCCAAAAATAAATCGGTAAGAAACACGTGTTAGGGATCTTCCTTAACTGACAAGAATACGAGCCATGGACAACGCATAAGGGTGTTTTAAAATGTAATATACAGAATAAATCGCCAAAGAGGAGGAGCTACGGAGCCTCCCAGAACACCGCCATGGGAAGGACGTCAGGTGGTATTAGGGAGTCGGTTAAGGAAACTCCCTAGCACATCTTCCTTAGCGATTTATTTTTGGGTATGAGTGGTTAATATCGTTTTGTGTGGTATTCATGCACAGTATGTACACACACACACACACACACACACACACACACACACACACACACACACATATATATATATATATATATATATATATATATATATATATATATATATAAAACACAAAGAATACAGCAGTAAGTTGTAATAAGCAAAATGAATGGCAGAAGAAAAGGTGTCAGGGAGCAACCAAAACCAATGACAATACAATACAAAATTCTCTGGGCTCTCTCACATTCACTAACGTATTTAATTAGTTATATCTTCATCTTAATCTAGCCTAAAATTGCCGCTCTCCACCCACAGAGCTGAGTTGTAACAGCAGATGAACGTTGGAATACGGTGCTAATCACGATGAAGTGCTGCAGGAGGGAAGTACAGCCCCCCCCCCTTTTTTTTTCCCACCCCGTTGAGCAACATGAAATAAAGTGCAAAAGGATAAACGTCTGAACCAAATTAAGTGAAAAAAAAAAATGATCTTTTTTATTCAGCTTCTCTTTTTAGCCAGTGATTTTTTGTTTTTTGTTTTTTCTTTTTTACCTGTACAAATTCGTCCGTAGTGAGATTCTGGTCCGCATTCTCTGGTATGGACGCTTCCTAATGCCTCTTCCTTTGTGATTTATTTTTGGATATGGGCGGTTAATATTCTTTTGTGCGTTATTAGTGTCAATTTAATTTCAAATGATGTTAATTATGAAGTGACTGGATAGACCTACCTGAACCTTACTAATATTACTAGACATTAATTAATCTTGAGAGAGAGAGAGAGAGAGAGAAATTGTCAACGCCTATTTCTCATTCTTCTACACATTTTTCTTCCCATTAAACCAACTTCTCTAAATACTCCCCATTAACACATCACTCTCCACATATTACATTTCATCTTTAACCTGATCATCATTTTCCAGACGCATCCCTATTCAGCATTTTCACCTTCATACTGACCATTGTACCTCAGCATTCTTGTTCAGCATTTTCAGCATATTTCTCACCTTCATACTGACCATTCTACCTCAGCATCTTTGTACAGCATCTTCAGCATATTATTAAACGTCAGCATCATTAAACAGCATTTCAGCATTATTATTTCATCATCATACTAATAATTTCGGCATCCTTGTTCAGTTAAGCATATTATTTCACCTACATAGACAGATAGACAGAGAAAAAAATCGACCGTTGCCGTGCCTCAGTTTTTTCCTATATGCTGATTCTCCTTTCACTAAACGCCCCTGAAACGTTGATTTAAATTATATGGTTTTCCTACTTTGCACTGCCAAGCCCTCTCTTTCTCTCTGTCTCTCTCTCTCAACCGTGTGCCTGGTTCGTTGTTAAGGTGGACACTGACGTATACTGCTACGTCACAAGTGGACGTGTCTTACCACCTCCCATAACGAATTCGGGAAAAAAAACGCAAACAATAAAGAAAAGGGGGAAGATAATTCACCATCATTTCCCCGTCTTTTTTCCCCCTTTCCCTTCCCCTCTCCCTCTTCTTCCCTTCCCCTTTCTCCCTCTTCTTCCCTTTCCCTTTTCTCCCTCTTCTTCCCTTTCCCCTTTCTCCCTCTTCTTCCCTTTCCCTTTTCTCCCTTTTCCCCTTTCTCCCTCTTCTTCCCTTTCCCTTTTCTCCCTCTTCTTCCCTTTCCCCTTTCTCCCTCTTCTTCCCTTTCCCTTTTCTCTCTCTTCTTCCCTTTCCCCTTTCTCCCTCTTCTTCCCTTTCCCTTTTCTCCCTTTTCTTCCCTTTCCCCTTTCTCCCTCTTCTTCCCTTTCCCTTTTCTCCCTCTTCTTCCCTTTCCCCTTTCTCCCTCTTCTTCCCTTTCCCTTTTCTCCCTCTTCTTCCCTTTCCCCTTTCTCCCGCTTCTTCCCTTTCCCCTTTCTCCCTCTTCTCCCATTTCCCCTTTCTCCCTCTTCTTCCCTTTCCCCTTTCTCCCTCCTCTTCCCTTCCCCTTTCCCTTCCTTTCTCCCTCTTCTTCCCTTCCCCTTTACCATTCTTTCTTCCTCTTCTCCTTCCCATTGGTGTGAAAATATCATTACTCATTCCCAAAAAGAAGATGATGGGCTGCAGGTAGAGGACAACTTCAGCCTGCAGTCCACTGGGCTCACATTTCACAACCACAACTATAACGACAACAACACTATCACTGCTACTACCACTACTACTACTACCACTGCTTCTATTACAACTACTACCACTACTGCTCCAGAATATGGTTTTGTCGGTAAGGCTGCTCAATTTACAGATGACGCGAAAATCGGAGGTACAATAGTTTACATCGGAGGCAGAGCTATTTACATCAGTGGAATTTACAAAGACAGACTGTAAATCCATCCTAAATCATTCAATTATTTGGGTATGGAACAGCTGGGGTGAAAAATGGCGGAAGAATTTTAACATAAGTGTAAATTGCTAACTCGTATTAATAACATTCAATACGAGCACCGGAAGTACTGACACCACTGCCGGAAGTAAAGGTTAACGGGGATCCAGGAACCGTACTTTCGCCGGTTACGGAAGCTCCCTAACACCTCTTCCTCAGCGATTTATTCTTGGATTCGGCTGGTTAGTATCAATTTGCATATGGTGGTATTGGAATGAAGTGAGACATGAGGAAAGTGTCATAAACTAAATAAATCGCTTAGAAAGAGGTGTCACGGAGCTTGTTAACCGACGAGAATACGTACCTTAGGCTCATTCACTAAACATAGGAGGCGTTTTTCATTTCCGCTATCATTACGCGATTTATCATATCTTAAGGGAGACGTCTTTGAGGCAGAGTGCTAAGGAAAGCTGTATTTGACCTCCCCAGTTCAAACAATCTCTCCCAAGACGACGAGATGTGTGCAGCAAAAGGATTACACTGACGTCATCGTGTTAAAGGGATTACACTGACGTCATTGGGTTGAAGGGATTACTGACGTCATTGGGTTGAAGGGATTACACTGACGTCATTGGGTTGAAGGGATTACACTGACGTCACTGGGTTGAAGGGATTACAATGACGTCACTGGGTTGAGGGGATTAAACTGACGTCACTGAGTTGAAAAGATTACACTGTCATTGGGTTGAAGGGATTACATTGACGTCATTGGGTTGAAGGGATTACATTGACGTTATTGGGTTGAGGGGATTACACTGAAGTCATTGGGTTGAAGGGATTACACTGGTCATTGGGTTGAAGGGATTACATTGACGTCACTGGGTTGAAGGGATTACACTGACGTCACTGGATTGAAGGGATTACATTGACGTCATTGGGTTGAAGGGATTATTCTGATTTCTTCATCTAAGCACCAGACTTTCATATACTTATTTATTCAGCTTCTTTCTTTCCCTTCATCTTCGATTCCTTCTCTTCAACATCATCATCAATCGAAATTACTCAAACCCTATTCCTACTTCTTTAAATAGGTGGCGGTGCGGATCTATATCAGGAAAATGCACGGTTGGCAACGACGTAAGAATCGAGGTTTCCATTGATTTTTTTTTAAGTTTTCTTACTTTTTTTTTTTCATGAGGGGGGTGGCGAAGAAAGCAGCCCACCATCCTTCATTCGATGCAGTTGTACCCTCAGATGACTCATTTGCATTATATCATCATCACCAGTATCATCATCATTATTACCACCATCATTTTAAATATCATCATCATCATCATTTCCCCACTAGTAGCATAACAAAAATACAAACTATATAACCAGGAAAATTATGCAAAAGATGTGAACGTCATTTTTTTTTTTTCTGTTTGTTTATCTCTTCCTTTGCAAGCTGCGTCAGACACTAGGAGAATTATACAGTAATGTTCTGTCATGAGAGAGAGAGAGAGGGGGGGAGGGGGACCATGATACAGCACATATACTACCAGACACGCCTACACCACGGAAGCGTCCATTCATACACAAACATCCCTCCCACATCCTCTTTATTTACCAGCGACTCTTATCAGTATTACCCTCAGAACGATACACACGCCCTTAAAAATAGACTTTGTTTCTGTCGCCCGACCCGGAGGTGAGGGGAAAAATACACTACGTTGGCTATTCTCGGTAACAACACTTTCACTCCTGCCGGATCAAGGCGCGACCAAAACAAACTCCCCTGTGATGTAACCAATGAAGAAGACGAGGCATGTTACGTCATCGCCCCAAGAACCAACCAGACAGCAGGATGAGGTGACGTCACAAATTAACACCCAACCACGCAGCAGGATCATGTGACGTCCCCATCTCTCCACCAATCACGAGGTAGGTGGTGTGACGTCACGAGTTTCCGCCAATCAGGAGCCAGAATCAGTAAGGTGCCCAGACGTAACTCAGGAAGCAGTAAGGAATTTTTAGCTCGTGGACCAAGAGTAGAAAGTTTAGTTACCAGGATGTCCGTAGCGACTGACGGAGGAATGCCGACAGGAAATTCTGTAAAGAAGGAACTTGCGTGGGAGAGAGAGTTGCTTTGCTATACATACAGAGACAGATAAATACATACACAGAGGAACACCAATACAGTGGAAGATGAAGCAATCAGGCTGAGAGAGAGAGAGAGGGGGGGGGAGTAGTAGCAGTAGCCCCAGGTTCAACTCGATGTGAACTCGGTGGACTGCAGGCTTAAGGTGCCCCTCTGCAGTCCACTCTCCTTTCTGGGGACTGGGAAGTTGAAGAGGGAGTCAGTATAACAGGGCAGTGGGGAGAGTTAAATCGGTGCGACCACATAAAGGCACCCCTCTGAGTAACAGGTACGAGTAGTAGTAGTCGTAGTTGGAGTTGTTGTAGTAGTAGGAAGAGAAGTGTAGCGGAAGTAGGAAAAAATAAAATCTGGGCTAAGATAAGGCGGACGAATTATACTGCATGTGCCAAGGTCATGGTCGTCCAGCCAACATATGTGGACTTTCTCTGTTAGAGTTTGTGTGTGTGTGTGTGTGTGTGAGAGAGAGAGAGAGAGAGAGAGAGAGAGAGAGAGAGAGAGACTGACCGCAACTATTTCCCGGATGTCCACCAGTTAAGTGAAAGTCCCCTCACGAAGATGGACACTATTAAATAATGGTCCTCTGCCTCTTTTTGTCTACTTATCTATCTCTGTATCTTTATCTATCAATCTATTTATCTTTATATATCTATCTATCTATCTACTTACCAACAGTATCAATCTATTTATCTTTATATCTATTTATCTACCTATCTATCTACGTACCTACAGTATCGATCTATCTTTGCCTCTTTTAATGATATACAACTATTGTACCGTGAAGACGAAGTAGATGAATTTTTCCTTCCCCCCCTCTCTCTCTCTCTCTCTCTCTCTATTTACCTATCAATCTATATTACTTTCAACGATGCCGTGCCCTGCAGACGAGGTAGATTATTTTCTTTTTCTCTACCTCTCAAAATTCATACAGAGCAAAAAAGGTAGACGATCTCGAGAAAAAAAAAACAGTGGACGATTTTTTTTTTCTTTTAACTCAACCGCTACAAATAATATACCGCATCGTGCAAGAGGCAGACGAGTTATTTATTTATTTACTCTATTTATTTATTATCTGCCGTCATTTATACGCGGTGTGTTCAGAGATTACAAAGGGGGATGATCTTGTTTCTGGCACTTCGTTCAGTTTTTTGGATAACTCTCTGTAGCTTTCGCGATGTGGATTCCTTCGTTCTGCATTAAAACACACACACACACACACACACACACACACACACACACACACACGACACCGTTGAGAAAGGGGTTAATGCATGGAATATCAAACACCTACAGCTCGAAAATTCTTCCAAGTTTTTAAAACCAAACTGAACGTAAATAATTAAATAAAAATAAATAAATAAATAAACAGGAGGAGGAGGGATATGCCAGGTGATTCAAAAAGGCTGTGAGATGGAGACGTACTCTGTTTAGGACTATCTGCCTTACGAAATAACATGGCTAGAGTAACAACGCTCATTTAATTATACTGTACATAGATAGATAGATAGACAGATAGATATACGGCATATAATTTACGAAAAGACTTTTTATAGACTGCAAAGTTGCTAGGATCGATGTACTTTTGGACGAACAATTATAAAACTCTGACCTAATATTCGGAAAAGTTTGTTAGAATGTGTAGATTGTATCGGTGAGTTTCAATAGTTATCGTTCACAGTCTCGCTATTGATCGTATTGAAGTAATTAGCTATTATACGTTTCAGCTGCCTGGTTTTATAATATACAGTATAATCTCAACGTGCCTGGCTTCAACACTGGCTGGTAAGGGTTGGGTCTCACTGTCAAAGGTGAGGAGACCAACACACGGTGAATTTCCCGTTCCCCGGTTTTGGTAGGAATGTGTGTGTGTGTGTGTGTGTGTGTGTGTGTGTGTGTGTGTGTGTGTGTGTGTGTGTGCAAATAACGCTATACGTAAGCCTCAAACTCCCACCTCTCTCTCTCTCTCATCCTTTCCCTACCCTATAACAATTATTTTTCTCCACTCTCCCCAAGTTACCCATTTTCTCATGCCTCCCCATCGTCCTCCCTCTTGCCCTGCCTCCCCAAACCGTCTTCCCCTCCCTCTACCCTTCCCTAACCCCCTCCCCAACCACCCCATCACCCACCCTTCCCACTCTTAGTACTCCCCCACGCCATTTTCCTTTCCCCATCTCATCATATTTTCCCCCTTCACCTCCCAACTTACACAACCCTCCCCCATCCTTTCCTTCCCATCTCACTACCCTCCCCTTCCTCCTCACTCTTCCTCCTCTACCTTCTGCCACTCCTCCACATCTCGCAAACCTCCTCACCTCTCCACACCTCCTCCTTTTCCACCCTCCACCATACTTGCACCCCCCTCTCTCATCTCCCCACCTTCTTTCCTCTTTCATTCCCCTCCCCACCTTTCCTTCCGCGCCCCCGACTACACTCCTTAACATCCCTACCCTTCCTTCACTTCCTCCAAACTGATCCTTCCGCTACTCTTCATCCCAACTCCCTCATTTTAGTACTCCTCCCATCCCTCCCCACTACCCTTGCTTTGCTTCCCCAAATTCATCTCCCTTCTTCAACTTCAGACCCATCACTTCCCCACCTTCCACTCGCCACAATTCCCTAAATCATCAGTCCTCCCCAACCCCTTCAACTTACCCCACCGTTCCATCCTCACTCCTCCTTGTTTAACCGCACCCCAAACTCTCCATCCCCTCACCCTCCTCTTTAATCTCCAACCAACCCCACTCACCCCACCCTCCCCAACCAATCCCACTCACCCCACCCTCCCCAATCAACTCCACTCACACAATCTTTCCCAATGAACTCCACTCACGCTCGCTTCCCAAACCAACTCAAGTCGATCCTCGTTTTCCATTTCAACCAACACCTTCCTCACCTCCCCAATCTCCCCACCGCCTCACCATTACCTATCTCCCTAACCTTCCCCACCCTTCCCCTGCCTCCCCAACCTTCCTCACCTTCCAAATTTTCCTCTCCCCTCCCCACTCTTGGTGCCCCAGTGCAAACAAGGGCGCCCCGAGACCAGCGTGGGGCGGGACTAGGACGAGATAAGGCCAAGGTTCCGTCAGACAGGCAGTGTTGGGGCTTTCCATAGAGGCCTTAAAAGTTTTCCTACCCTCACTGCCGCCTATCTACAATGCTATCTAACGGGGACTCATCCTCTCCGTAACAACGACGTAGTACGATACTATGATTCACAATAACACGCACAGTTGCTGTTGTTGTTATAATTATAATTGTTTGTGTTATCATTTTTTTATCTGTGTTTTCCACACGTTAATATTTTCTTATACATTGCAGGGATGGCCCAGGTTCAAATGGTGTCACGTAGGTAAAGGACTGGCATCCGTGCAAGAAACACTTGCAAGCCCAGATTTATGCATACGGACTTCAACCACAAAGCTACCTGCAGAGTCTCGCTAAGCTTCATAGGAGTCGACGGCTTGGGTAGTAAAAATATCGAGTTTGTGTTTCTTTCTTTCTTTCTTCATCAATCATAACTCCACAAGGAAAATAGTACATAAGGGTGTTACGCACTGAAGTACTTGGTAACAATCGGGGACGTTCCCTACATATTTACGGCAGCATTCGGGCTACAGTACGCGTGTTACAACTTAAAAAACACTCTATGGTACTCCCAAGTCTTCTCAGATATGTAAAACTCCACGGATTCTCGTTGTTCCCATCTACCAAAGACCAATGGAGGAAGTAGAGGTCCATGGTGGAGAAGAGGTCCATGGGAAAAGTTGATCCATGGGAAAAAACACATCTTTAGGGAAAGCAAGTCCATAAGGAAAAACAGAAGCAAGGGGGAGGATATAATCAAGAGGAAAATAGGACCACGGCTGAAATAGGTCCATGGGGAAAATCGTTAATATGGGGGAAATGGGGTTACGGGAGAAATAGGGAAAAATTCATCCTAACCTGCCACACCACCTCACACCAAGCCTCCACCACCCAACCTGACCAACGCCAACACAACCACTATTGAAACACTTTGGAACTTCCTTGTCCCAACCTGCCGTGACAAAACAGCCGTATACTTCCTCATCTCTTCTAACCTACCGTAATCCGTCTACTTCCTCGCCTCTCCTAACCTCACCTGATGTAATATTTGACTACTTCCTCATCTCCCCTAACCTAGCCTAACAAAATATTCATCTATTTCCCTACGTTCGCTATCCCTTCCTAGCACAATATCTACTGTAATTATTTCCTCGTCTGTGCTAACTTCCCTAACAAAATAACTGTCCCTATCTATCCTTCCCTTAGCTATCAACATATTCAACTACCTCCCTAAGTCCTCTACCTAGCCCTAACACAACACTATTTCCTAACATGTCCTAACCTGGCCTAAAAGAACACCTAGCCAGATCCCCACCTGTCCTACCCTACCCTATGGATAATAGTCAATTACCTTCACACGTCATTTACCCAACCCTAACAAAGTATCTATTTCCTAACATATCCTAACCTAGGCTAAGAGTACCTATCTTGATTTTCACCTGTTCACAGAGTTCCTACCTTGATGCTCACCTGTCCTAACCTAGCCTAACAGAGTACCTACCTTGATTCTCACCTGTCCTAATCTAGCCTAACAGAGTTCCTACCTTGATGCTCACCTGTCCTAACCTAGCCTAACAGAGTACCTACCTTGATTCTCACCTGCCCTAACCTAGCCTAACAGAGTGCCTACCTTGATTCTCACCTGTCCTCACCTAGCCTAATAGAGTACCTACCTTGATTCTCACCTGTACTAACCTAGCCTAACAGAGTACCTACCTTGATGCTCACCTGTCTTAACCTAGCCTAACAATAAACGCCAAACCAGTTCCTTACGCATTTTTTACCTGTCCTACCCAAATACCTGTTTCCTTGCTATCTGCACCTACCCTAACGAAACACTACGTACCCACACACACACACACACACACACACACACACACACACACACACACACACACACACACACACACACACACTAACAAACACACACACACACACACGTATCAAAAATCCCCCAGACTTTTTTTATCATGTCTCTAATTTTCTTCCCAAATGATTTTAGTCTATTTTTACTTTTTTTTTTTCTTGGAAGGCTTCGTATTACCTCTTCCTCAGCTGTTTATTTTGCTTAATAGGCCTGAATATTTGCTTACATGTTACGTATATCCTTGTCTTGAACACGATGATTTGTTTTTATTCTTTTTTGTTATTATTATTATTATTTTTATTACCGGTATTATTATTATTATTATTATCATTATTACTATTCCTACCCTGATACATTTATATTTAGTTAAGGTTACTTTTCCACCAGAAGGGATTATATAACATTTAGCCATAAATAACCTCTACATTGCCAGGACACCCTTAATAACCTCTAATTAACCACAGCGATAATTAACCTACAATTGCTAGGAGATTTAATAACCTGTAATACACGGCGTCGGACTGAATGGGATAACATGGAAAAAAGTTGCATCGGTAACAAACAAACGTGCAACAAAATGGAATAAATTGGTGCGGGAAATCTGCTACGGAGCCAACCTCCAAGGTCTACAGGTGCACTACCCGCCGCCTCGGTGCAAGTTGCAAAATCCTGCAACATGTCCTTGAGAAGCCGTAACCCTTTCAGTCCGGAGATGTTGATTTTACACCTGCGCTGGCGAAGATGAAAGAGGGTATTACGTTCTGCTCGACGTGTGTGTGTGTGTGTGTGTGTGTGTGTGTGTGTGTGTTACTATGAACAAGTTTACGTGTCCACTTTTTTTTTTTTTTTTTTTTTTTTTTTTTTGAGAGAGAGAGAGAGAGAGAGAGAGAGAGAGAGAGAGAATGACCTTGAACGTGGTTTTCCGGGAACGGCGTATGCAAGGGACGGGCAAGGACGCGCAGAAAACAAAAATAAGAAAAAAAATGAACTGACCAGCCTCAGGTGGTGTGGCAAGGTGTGGTGTGGTGTGGTAGCTTGTGGTGTATCAAGTGGTGTGGCAATTTGTGGTGTGATGCAGTCTGGTGTGGTGTGGTAGGTCGTGGCGCATCACTGGTGAGGCAAGTTGTGGTGTGGTGTGGTAGGTGATGGTAGGTCTTGGTACATCACTGGTGAGGCAAGTTGTAGTGTGGTGTGGTGTGGTAGGTGGTGGTAGGTCTTGGTGCATCATTGGTGAGGCAAGTTGTGGTGTGGTAGGTCGTGGTGCATCATTGGTGAGGCAAGTTGTGGTGTGGTGTGGTAGGTGGTGGTAGGTCGTGGTGCATCATTGGTGAGGCAAGTTGTGGTGTGGTGTGGTGTGGTAGGTCGTGGTGCATCATTGGTGAGGCAAGTTGTGGTGTGGTGTGGGAGGTTGCGGTGTATCAGTGGTGAGGCAAGTTGTGGTATGGTGTGGTGTGGTAGGCTGTGATGTATCAGTGGTGAGGCAAATTGTGGTGTGGTGTGGTAGGCTGTGGTATATCAAGTGGTGAGGCAAGGTGTGGTGTGGTAGGTTGTGGTATATCAGTTATGTGGCAAGCTGTGGTGTGGTGTGGTGTGGTGTGGTGTACCGGTGGTGAGGCAGAGTGTGGTGGTGTGGATTTAGGGGCGTATCCAGAACCGGTATTCTTTTAGGTTAAGGAGGCTCCCTAACACCTCTTCCTCAGCGATTTATTTTTGGATATGGCTGGTTAATATCCTTTTGTACGTTATTTATGCCGAGTATGGTAATGTTGGAAGGATTTACTTACCACTGAGGAGGACAGTAAGGTAAACGTAATAAGCAAAATAAATCGCTAAGGAAAAGGTGTTAGGGAGTTTCCTTAACAGACGAGCATACGGGCTCAAATGGCGTGGAAAGAGTCGTAATTCTTCATATCGCTCTAAACATAACATATAGTTTCCATCAAAAACATACGAGAGGAATAAATCACTAAGGAAGAGGACTTACGCAATCGCCAAAGCCCATGCAATCCTATAAGCGGTTTGGCAGGTCAGGTGGCAATGCCGAAAGGGTAAAGAACCTCACGAGTCATGTCATATTGAAATGCCGTGGGTGACATGACTGCAGGTCGCGTATTCTCACCTGACAAAGATCCCTGACACCTTTCACATTATATTTCTACCTGGTATTGTTAGACTGGAGGGCTGATTTCAATAGTAACCAAGGAGACTCATATCAACCTCACATCGAAGGCCGTGTCATATCATACTGAGGTGCCGTGGGTGACATGACTGCAGGACGTATATGTACATTTAAACTTGACGAAGGTCCCTAGCCCCTTTCACCTCAGAACGCTTTCACACTGTCCGGTTTCTCGACGTGAACTGCATTCAGCTAAAGATTGATGCGTCGGCCCTTCACACGGCACGGTCAAGGCGAATCTGCCCTCAGGTGCCGGATGCACGTACGGAACCTCACCGGGTCTGCCAGCCGTGGTAGAGAGTAGACAGTGGTGACAGACAATGATGGTAAAGTAGATGGTGAAAGTAGACAGTGGTGGTAAATAGCAGACAGTTGTGGTAGAGCAGACAGATCCAGTCGAAAGAATTATGTCCGCCTTCACACTACATGATAATCTGCTGCTTCTACGCACGGTTACTAATCGGTCGCGCACTTCATCTTGTTGGTACACGTGTTAAAAACTGCACTAAAGCAACTTATTTTACATCAGTATGACCAATGATGAAACAGAAACAGATCGTCTACCATCTCTCGTTGTGCAGAGGCCAGTGTTGTGGGACAAGGGCCTAGATGATTCGAAAAGGGTTTTAGGATTTCAGGTCATCACTTCTTATTTTTTCAAACAGCGTTGCAAATCACCCCACTGTGTCCCCCTGTTGATTCGGTGTATTCAATGGACTCGGCACCTTTTCTTTTTCCTTGACTATAAGAAATAAAGAATTTTCACCTGAAGGCAGCACTACATCGAGTGTGTGGATGAAGAGTGCCCCACTAATTTAAAAAAAAAAAAAAAATGTCGGGACAGAAGCCTAGTCCATGGCATTTACGTTCCAGATAGGAAAAAAAAAAAAACAGGAGGGCGAGGGTGGAGACTGGATGATGATTGAATGACGAGAGATATATGATCCATTTTAGGTACTTAATTCAGGCTGACAATAAACGATTTCCAAGACCCTAAAAAAGAAAAGAAAAAAAAAAAGAAAAATGAAAGAGAAAAGAAGAATTGCCCGATCATTCAACAGCTGAGAGGCGACGGAAACAGCCTACGAATGACGTCATGGCTTCAGTATTTCCTCACACGGATCCCTGTTCGTTTTTTGCGTGGTTAATGCTATGAGGAGGAGCTGTTGTGCTGGCTTACTATCACGTTGCGTAACTGAGGTGTGGCCCGACCCTCTGAGTGCTGGAGATGTTACTGTGGTGGGGTTAGTGATGGTGATGGTGATGATGGTGATAGTGATGATGATGGTATGACAGGGATGGTGACTGTGATGTTGATGGTGGTGGTGATAGTGATGATATTACTGGTGGTGGTGATAACGATGATGATGATGGTATGACAGGAGTGGTAACAGTGATGATGATGGTGATAACGATGATGACGGTATGACAGGGATGGTGACAGTGATGATGATGGTGGTGGTGATAGTGATGATGTTACTGGTGGTAGAGATAACGATGATGATGGTATGACAGGGGTGGTGACAGTGATGATGATGGTGGTGGTGATGGTGATGATGATGATGACGGTGATGATGATGATGACGGTGGTGATGATGATGATGATGATGATGATGGTGGTGGTGAAATACATACCAAGTAGGGTAAGTCAGGTGTGCTACCCCTTGAGATGATGGGGAATGTTGTGCAATGATGATGATAATAAAGATAGTGATGATGGTGGTGAAGGCGATGTTTCTATCCCCCGGAGGACAGTATCCCCCCAGACAATATCCCCCTGCACGCAATATCCCCCTCGAGGTTAAAAATACACTTAAAATTTTAACCTAACCTAACACAGTGTCTATCCCCTGTATATTACGAGCTGCGATATGTAACCAGCAGGGACACGGAGCTACAGTATAGAAAAATGGGGTGAAAATTGTCCTCGGGAGATATTATGCATGGAGGGATACTGTCCTGACACTGGTGATATGAGATGCTGCAATAAAGTAAGGCGTTTGAGGCAGAGATTACCGTTTGCTCTAACATTCTTACCAAGGTCAGGCACGAAACTGCATCTCTCTCCCTGAAAAACGATCTGTACTCAAGCGCTCAGCCAGTCCGCGGAGCTCTCACTGACCACAAATATAAAATGCCGTGTAAGTTTCAAGTAACCCTATTGACAGCTTTTTTGTAACATACCGTGGATCCAAAATGCATGTTCAGCAATTAGGAATATACATCAACAGTGCGGGTAGTTGATATATGTGATGGTATGAACTTTATGTACTGTTGAAAAGCCCTGACACTCGTACTATTTGTCATTATTCCAACATTACTAGAACGAGAGAGAGAGAGAGAGAGAGAGAGAGATTGTACTCACCACTATCCCTTCACAGCCAACCAGGACAACAGACTTACCTGAAAAAAACAGTTAATTAGTAAACACAGGTAAAGGTAAATTTGATAAGTGATAGCCTAATTAGCACACAGGCCTATTGTATACGAAGGGTTATACGACAAAACGTTATCTGGTTATCGAGGCATCTCACCTGACAGGAGTGGAGGGAAAATAAAGGCAGGAAGAAAGGAAACAAGTCACCTCCGGCCTTAGTCACCCCGCTCTCCCACCCAAGATAGATGTATAAGTAAGGCTATTTTATTATTTTATTAGGTTAGGCTGGGCTAGGTTAGTTAATAATAAATAATAATAAATGCGGCCGCAACGAGTGGATTTCTCTCAGGAAAGGGGGATCGGTGTGACTTGGGTGGGAGGCCGGAGTGGCTTGAAATTGGAAGACGGAAATACTCAAAAGAGAGGTAGGACAGAAGAGATGAAGAGGACAGCAAGGAGAAAAAGACGGTAGACAAAAAGACCCTCTTAGTCGCCTCTTACGACAAGCAGGGATGCTGGGAAAGTATTGTTTCCTCCTCTCCCCGGGGGGGGGGGGAGATGCAATATACAAATGGAAGACAGGTGGGAAGGTCTTCCAGCACCTCTTTCCTTAGCGGTACTCAGGCATATTTCACCTTTATATTCTCTTGTATGCCAGTTTACATCTTAACATCGACACAGTTGGCACAAATAAACACAGCATACCGGTAATATTAACGCGGCATACACAGAAGTGAACTGGTAAGGGAGAGGTGATAGGGAACCTCTCTGACCAACGAGAATACGGGAGCCAGTCTTAGGAGATGTTTTACTGTAAGTTTGTTAATGAATCGGGCTCTGCCGAGAAGCATCTTGAGGGAAGGCACAAAGGAGTACAAAGGAAGGCAAACAGCGTCAGACCTGTTGGTCCTTTCGCGGCTGTTTGGTATAGGGAAGGTTATAAACAACAAAACTAATCTATCAGCTAAAGACAAGGATAGAAAAGCAGGAAGGCTCCCCCCCACCCACAAAACCCTCCAGCCGAAGCCGGCAGGAAATAGTAAGAAGGACCACCACGATGCAGGATAGAAAACCTGTCATGGAAATTTCACAGGAAACGGGGAAAGGAAATTTTATTCTACACTATCTACCTGAAAGAAAGAGTAACATTACGTCAACAATATTTATCGAAGTTGTTCAGCAGTTGTATCATCCTGGCTCTGAAAAGACAAAATACCATACACCACAGAAATGTGTTATTCAAGAGTGAACACACTTAGCTGGGAGTTAGAAGACCGATAATTATCAACGCTATTTTTAAAGGTTAGTACTGTACCGGTATCACAGTTTACTACACTCGAGGGCAATTAGTTCCATATATTTACAGCTCTATTAAAGAAAAAAATGCTAAGCCTCATGTGACTGAAATCGTTTGCCAATAATTTCATGCCTATTACCTCTAGTACAGTTTATGCGATCAACTGTGAAATATTTATCAATGGCCATAGTATCGTGTCCTCTGAGTATTTTGAATACTTGAATGAAATCTTCTCGTAACCTCCGTTTAGTTAGGATAAAGAGATTGAGGTCCTCTGAACGCAACTCGTATGGTTTGTTTCTCAATCTAGGTATCATCTTTGTCGCCCTTCGCTGTACTCTCTCTCGTTTCTCCACATCTTTTTTTTTTATAATAGAGACCAAAATTAAACGCAATACTCCAAGTGCGGGCGTACTAAGGAATTACACAAAGTCAGGACGATATTACAGGATTTACTGTATATTCAAATGCTCTGTCTATCAATCCAATCAATTTATTGGCCATTTTTTACAGCTTCTGTACATTGTTTGCTTGGTGGCACTCCACTTTAACGTTTATCCAGTCTGATTCTTTTCCGTTAATTACAACTCTTTGCTTTCGTCCGGTAAGCCAATCTTCGATCCATTCGAGCACACTACCACCGGAACCATGTGTCTTTAGCTTCTGAACGAGTCTTTTGTGAAGAACTTTGTCAAACGCCTTTTGAAAATCGAGGTAGACAACGTCACCAGATTTAGTTTCGTCGTACATGTTCAGTATATATCGGTGAATAGGTCCAACAGATTCGTGAGGCAAGAGCGATTATTCCGAAAACAATGTTGCGAATGTTTGATGAGATTATTTGTTTCTAATTACCCTGAGAGTCAGAGATACTCGCATCCTACTGGGTCATTGCCCCGTGATGTAGCCACCACCTGCTAGTGAGGTGAAAGGGAAGGAAACATCACAAGTTCTATACCGGTGCCATCCCCTTGCCAGATTATCTCGTGTACTGTGTGTGTGTGTGTGTGTGTGTGTGTGTGTGTGTGTGTGTGTGTGTGTGTGTGTGTGTGTGTGTGTGTGTGTGTGTGTGTGTGTGTGTGTGTGTGTGTGTGTGTGTGTGTGTGTGTGTGTGTGTGTGTGTGTTGTCAGTAGCAAAGCCCTGTTCACCCGAAAGACACCCAGTAGTTACAGGGTTAGGGTCCAAAATTCTAAGGGTAAGAGTAGCCGCGTTTCAGGATGGACTGTTTCCCAGTTAGAAGTCTCCTCCAGGTAAACACACTCGTCCTGGGATGGCAGGAAGAAAACAGAAAATAATGTAAGTCTTGGAATTAACACCACCACCACCACCACAATCATCGTCATCACTGTCACCACCACCATCATTATCACCACCACCACCATCATCACCACCACTACCACCACCACCATCACAATTACCGCCCCATCATCACTATCACCAACACCACCATTATCATCATTATCAACACCATCACCATCATCATCACTACCACAACCACCACTATCAAAATCATGGCCGTGCAAGCGTAGCGAAGCGATGTTTACCGGTACGTTCAGCTGAGAAATGAGCGGCCCGACCCGACCCGACCCGGACCGACCGCGATGATTTTCAGAGGCTAACTTTTCTACCATGTGAGATTGAGAAGATATTCTTTCAGCAGGTAGTAGATACATTCAATAAATTTTGCTTTTAGCTATATGTTTACTCATGAGACCAATGAAACACATGCTCCACTATGAAATTTATTTAAAGCACTATGAAAGTGACACATACGAGGTATGAGTTGTTTTTCACTTTCCTGTGTTGATTGAGCGCGTGCGTGCGTGCATGCGTGCGTGCGTGCGTGTGTGTGTGTGTGTGTGTGTGTGTGTGTGTGTGTGTGTGTGTGTGTGTGTGTGTGTGTGTGTGTGTGTGTGTGTGTGTGTGTGTGTGTGTGTGTGTGTGTGAGAGAGAGAGAGAGAGAGAGAGAGAGAGAGAGAGAGAGAAAATGTGAGAATGAAAATATTCTAGCGCAGTAATTGTTCTTCTGTTATTGTTCAACTACCCCACCTGAAGCGTTGAAAGTTTACACCAAGATGAAATTATGTTGATAGGTGTATGTACAAACGCTCGCTCGCCCATCACGTGCTCACAAAGCGCACTTTATTGATCACTATCACCACCACTATCATCAACATCATCACTATCACCACCACCCTTATCACCACCACAACATCCTCCACCAACCTCAGGGGGTCGGGTCACACCTCAAGCTAGCACAACATCTCCTTCTCATAATTTTAGGGACGCAAAAAAGAACTCGGATCCGTGTGAGGAAATGCCTAGGCCGTGACGTCATTCGTTGGCTGTTTCCGTCCCCGCTCAACTGTTCAATAATCGGAGAGAGAGAGAGAGAGAGAGAGAGAGAAGGGTGGAGGGGAGAAACGTTTTGTGTTCGTAGCGCCTATTCCTTAGCGATTTACTTTTCATTGTCCAACAAAATATTCCCTACTATGAACTTACACTCTATTAATATAAACATGTTTGTATCGATTACGTAACAGAATGCTGAGGTATGATGGGTAAAATGAATCGCTAAGGAAAAGGTGTCAGGGAAGCCCCAGTGCCACCTATAATACTCCCAGTTCGGATGAGATACCAAAAGTAAGTGCATCCTTGCAATTCTCTGAGTGAAAGAATTAGAAGAGATTGATGTTGTAGTGCATGAGATACCGATGTGTATGCCAAGAATTATCATCATCATCATCACTGTCTGCATTATCGTCCTCAGTAGCAATATTATCATCATTATCGTCATCGTTATCATCACTGTCATCACCATCGTCCTCATTATCGTCGTCACCATCATCAGCATTACCGTCAACCATCATCACCACCAATATCATCATCATCATCTACATCTCTTTTCCCACGTATGGATGGGGTGACTAAATATAAGATGGTTTGGTGTTTTTCTCGAATAAAATACCAAAATCCGTGAATGTTAACCCTTTGACTGCCAGGGTTTATGAGAGAGAGAGAGAGAGAGAGAGAGAGCATGGATATCTCTCTCTTTAATGGACCGCTTGATAACATCCTGAATTAAATGCCCGTGCTTTCTTCTCTCTCTCTCTCTCTCTCTCTCACCTTTACGAGGATGTGAGCAAGATGCGATCAAGTCAACTTTTTCCTCACAGTAACAATGACTGGTGGGAGAAGGCGATTGTAACATGTGAGACGGGACTACACACACACACACACACACACACACACACACACACATTCTCTCTCTCTCTCTCTCTCTCTCTCTCTTTCTCTCTCTAGGACAGGCAGGTGTGTTGGTAAGGCAGGTTAGGACAGGCAGGTGTGTAGGTAAGACAGGTTTGGACAGGCAGGTGTGTAGGTAGAGCAAGTTAGGAGAGGCAGGTGTGTAGGTAAGGCAGGGTTGGGAGGTGCATGTGTTCTGGTATTAACGTCTTGAATCCCTCGCTACAGTTTTTATTACCTCCACCAACGAAACTGCAGGAGGTTGTGTTCACCCGTGTCTGTTTATGTCCAAGATATATCAAAATGTTGTCATCGGATCTGAATGAAATCTGGTACATACGTAGGCAGTGGGTGAAGGAAGGGCTGCTAAGATTTTGTGGTGTATACGGACCTGGATGCAGGAAATCATTGTGCGTAACGCGCTCGTGTACGGCTTTTCGTTTTGGAGTAACTGATTAATAAGGAGACAGAAAAGAGAAGAACACAATCGATGTTTTTGAGACCAGCGTTAATGACTCCTATGAAGGTTAGCGGGACTCTGCGAGTAGCTTTGCAGTTAAACAGTGAAGGTCTTGTAGTCTACACGCATAAATCTGGGCAATGCAAATGGTTTAGTGCGTGAACTCCAATGCCTTAGGTACGTGACCATATCTGAACCCCTGCCATCCCAATATTGTATAAGCTACCGCATTCCTTACTGAAAAAAATATATAACAAAAACAATTGTAATTATAATAATAACAACAATGTGTCGATACTGTGAATCACAGTATCGCATTGCGTCGTTGTTACGGAGAGGATGAGTCCCCGTTAGATAGCATTTTCTTATTAAATGAGATAGGCAGCAGTGAGGGTAGGAAAACTTTTAAGGCGTCCTTGGAAAGCCCCAACACTGCCTGTCTGACGGAACCTTGCCCTTATCTCGTCCTAGTCCCGTCCATGCAGGTCTCGGGGCGCCCTTGTTTGCACTGGGGCACCAAGAGTGGGGAGGATGGGGAGGGGAGAGGAAAATTTGGAAGGTGAGGAAGGTTGGGGAGCTAGCGAAGGGTGGGGAGTGTTAGGAAGGTGGGTAGTGGTGAGGCTGTGTGATGACTGGGGAGACGAAAAGGGCTGGGGAAATGGGGAAGAGTTGGGAAAGTTGGGGCTGGGGAGGTGGAGATGGGTGGGAAGGAAGGAAGGGAACGGGAGGTGGGAATGAGCAGGGAGGTGAAGGGTAGGGATGGAGGGAAGATTTGCGAGGTGGTGAAGGTTGAGGAAGTGGGGAAGGCTAGGGAGGTGAAGAAGGGTGGGGAATATATGGGCTAAACGTGTGGGAGAAAATGGGTGTCGTGTGAGCTTGATTGGGGAGGATAGGAGGAGTGGGGTTGGTTGGGGAGCTTAAAAGGAGCGTTGGGGAATGAGGAGGCTGGGGTGTGAGGAGGAGATTTGGGTGTTTGGCTGGATGGAGGGGTTGAGGAACTCATGGGTTGAAAAATGGGAAATACTGGGGAATGGGAGATGAAGACGTGAAAGGACAAATATTTACACGGGGAAAGAAATGACATATAAGTGGGGAAAGATGGGGAAGTTTGAGCGCTACATAGAAGGGAAAGTTGGGAGATGGGGAGGGGATGGAGGCAAGGCCCAAAGATTGACAAGATTAGGAATGGAGAGAAGACTGATTAAGGTAAGGAGAGAGAGAGAGAGAGAGAGAGAGAGAGAGAGAGAGAGATAAGGAGCTAGGAGAACGCTAGATGCCAAAGCGGATACTTTGCTGGATGGGAAGGAAGGCCAGCAGTATGACGTCACGCCAGTGGTAAACAAACTAAAGCCGAGTCTGGAGCGTTCGGTGCAATACAGTCTCGTCCCTTACCTCTCAATACCACTCCTTCCGGCTCATTTTTTTTTTTTACAATATACATCTAAAAATACTCTCCCTAAAAAAATGCTGTGCCGTGAATAAAGCTGAACAAGGCCGAAATGTGAAGTGGGAACCTAAACTTCCTTCAGTCAGCCTAGTAAGTGGGAAATGTTTGGCAGGTGAAATCCCAACTGAGAATGGATGCTGGATGTAATTCCCGGGCTAATTTATGACAATGTGTGGTCGTTTGTTAGACAGTGATTAATATGCACGGATCATGGCGGGATTTATTCAAAGTTTACCCGTGTATAGCATAATTATTTGCACAAACTCTGAGACAAGTGGATACGCCCACACACACACACACACACACACACACACACACACACACACACACACACACACACACACACACACACACACATTCCTACAAAACCGGGGAACGGGAAGCATACCGCGTTTTCTGTCTTCTCACCTTTGACAGTGAGACCCAACCACTGCCGGCAAGGGTTAAAATGCAGGAAGGCTGAGAGTATACTGTATATTATAAAGTCACACGGCCTGAAAGTATACCGGTACTGTATATTCGTATTATGTACAGAACAAATGGATGGACTACGAGGCAAAATATACAGATAAAAATTGCTTTGACACTGAATCCAGGAGTGAGAACAGTGGAGGGATAGACAATGATAAGGGTGAAAATATACATAAATTTGTATGCATGTATATGTATGTATGTACCTATGTATGTATGTATGTGTGTATATGTGTGTATGGATGTATGTACGTATGTGTATATATGTGTGTGTGTATGTATGTGTCTGTCTGTCTGTATGTATGTATGTATGTGAGTATATATATTAAAAGTGATAGATAGAGCGAAAAAATAGATACAGGTAGAAGGCTGGGCTAATTCTCAATAAACTCTGCCCAGGTAGATTAACGAGTAGACTGATCGATAAAAAATTCAACCTTGGTAGAGTGACTAGGCCTATCTATGCTTCTTTCCACCCATTTGTCCCTACTCATTAACAACCCCTTACCACATACTCCCCCATGTTCTCTCCTACTTGTTCTCGCACTCCCTCTCCTCCTCCTTCCACTATAGCAGTTTTAAGCTCTCCTAGTCAGTCTCTCACTTTCCGTTTGGTCTCTGGCCGAACCTCATCCAAAGTCTCTCTCTCTCTCTCTCTCTCTCTCTCTCTCTCTCTCTCTCTCTCTCTCTCTCACACACACACACACACACACACACACACACACGAGTCTTTTACGTGTCTTCCTATCCCATCCTCTCTCTCTCTCTCTCTCTCTCTCTCTCTCTCTCTCTCTCTCTCTCTCTCTCTCTCTCTCTCTCTCTCTCACGTGCCTACATGCCCACCTATCCTTTTATGTCACTCCGCAAACACTACTGAGATGGGGTGTTTAAACTGCTACCACTTTTGCCTTGTGGTCTTTAGAAGGCATCATCCTCTATCATAATTCTACGTCAGTGCTGGATTACACAGGATTACACAGGAAAGCAAACAGCAACATACCTTATGGTCCCTTCGAGGCTGCTTGTTAGAGAAAACTATGACTACAAGATCTAACTCTACATGTTGAAGGATAAGGATAGGAAAGCAAGAAGGCTCCCCCCACCACCAAACCCTCCAGGAAAAAGTGAGAAAAACCACCATGCAGCATGGAAAAACTGACATGGAAATTTTATAGGAAACACTGGAAAGGAAAAGTCACATTCTATAATACTTTATCTATAAGCTACCCGATAGAGTAACCTGAAAGAGAAAGTAAACAAATAAAATAATAGTTACGGCATGACATTATAAACCAGTTACATTGAGTTAATGGGAAGTCTGTGGACATAACGTGGAAGCTACACACTGCACAGTGTGGATGTTTAGGGGTGGTGCAGCAGCCTTGCCTGGCGCTTTTAAGGTAGGCAGCAGTCAATCAGGCCCTAGCTCCGTTTGCTCCACTGAGACAAGGAACTCTCCCATGTGGGACAAGTACACAAGTTTCATCCTGAAGCAGTGACCCCTGGTACATTAAAATAAACCCGATGGTGGTCACTTGACTAACAGGGACCCTCAGTGATCCACAGCCCATCACAAGTCGAAAGTAAGAGTAGTGACCGTTAACTCAGGGTTATCTGTGCAGCTCCTAATCTGTGCTTATATTGCTTTCTTTGCGCTGGGGAGACTGAAAAGTATATAGGACGGGTGTCTCAGATAAAAGGGGACTGCACAGTGCACAGTGTGGATGTGCAATGCACAGAGTGGATGTTTATGGGTGGTGCGGCAACCTTCCCTGGCGCTTTTTAGGTAGGCAGCAGTCAATCAGGCAATAGCTCCGTTCACTCCACTGAGACAAGGAACTCTCCCATGTGGGACAGTACACAAGTTTCATCCTGAAGCAGTGACCCCTGGTACATTAAAAAAATCCCGATGGTGGTCACTTGACTAACAGGGACCCTCAGTGATCCACAGCCCATCACAGGTCGAAAGTAAGAGTAGTGACCGTTAACTCAGGGTTATCTGTGCAGATCCTAATCTGTGCTTATATTGCTTTGTTTGCACCGAATAAATTGAAAATGTATAATATCGTGACGCAACACTATGTACGGGTACATTGTTTACGGGGTGTCTTGTAGACTAAGGGGGCATGAACTTACATGTACCGTAGCTATAAAAGCAAGTTATTCGGACAGAAAAAGAGTCAGCTGAGGATTTTCGTGCAAATACTTGTCTAATTTGTTTTTGAATGTCTCAATTGAGATACTGTTCACGGTATCTGAGGGTAATCTGTTCCAGATATTTACAACTCTGTTAAAGAAGAAGTATTTTGCTTCGTGGGATTGGAATCGTTTTCCCATGATTTTGCAGCCATTACTTCTGGTTTGACTCGACCGGTCTATATCAAAATATTTATTCATGTCTAAGTTGTCATATCCCTTCATGATTTTGAAAACTTCAATAAGGTCCCCTCTTAACCTGCGCTTCGTTAGGCTAAATAATTTAAGTTCTTCAAGGCGTTCCTCATATGGTTTGTTTCTAAGTCGTGGTACCATTTTTGTGATTCTTCGCTGAATTTTCTCTAATTTTTCAATGTCCTTTCTGTAGTACGGAGACCAGAATTGCACACAATACTCAAGATGGGGGCGCACTAGCGAGTTGTACAAGGCAAGTATGACTTTTTCCGATTTAAACTCGAAAGTTCTTCCAATAAAACCCACTAGCTTGTTTGCAATTTTTACCGCATCGGTACACTGCTTGCTTGGTTTTAGGTCATTTGATATTATCACACCAAGATCCTTTTCACTGTCTGTACTTGATAACTGAATATTGTTCATTTTGTAATTTGCATGGACATTGTTACTTCCAATATGAAGTACTTTACATTTTTCTGTGTTGAATTTCATTTGCCATTTTTCTGCCCAGCTTGCTAAAGTATTAAGGTCATTTTGTAACTGCTGCCACTGTAATTTTGAAGTGACTTTACTGGTTATTTTAGTATCATCTGCAAATTTGGATACTTTACAATTTAGACCCTCATCAATGTCATTTATATAGATAATAAAAAGTATCGGTCCAAGTACTGAGCCTTGGGGAACGCCGCTGATCACATTACGCCATTTGGATTCCTTTCCGTTTATCACAACTCGCTGTTTTCGGTCTGACAGCCAGTCTTGTAACCATTTTAGCGTCTTTCCTTTTATTCCATGTGCTTCTATTTTTCTCATGAGACGCTTGTGAGGGACAGTGTCAAATGCTTTCTGAAAGTCGAGGTAAATTATATCTACTGCTCTTGAGTCATCGTATGATTTGTAAACATCATGGAAGAAGTCCAGTAAGTTAGTTAAGCATGAACGACGATGTCTGAATCCATGTTGCGAGTCTTTAATTATATTATTTTCTTCTAGATAATTAACTATTTTATCTCTTATGATTTTTTCCATTAACTTGCACACTACTGATGTTAAGCTGATTGGTCTGTAATTTCCTGGGTGCGACTCATTTCCTTTTTTGAAAATTGGTGTTACATTTGCTAGTTTCCATTCGCGTGGAACTTTCCCAGTACTTAATGATTTATTGAATAAGACAGAGAGTGGCAGCAGTAACTCATGTTTTGCTTCTTTGAGAATTCTCGGTGATATTTTATCGGGGCCAGGGGTTTTGTTTATGTCCGTACTATTTATGGCCGAAAGGATATCATTATTATGGATAGCATAGTTACTAAGGACTGTGCTATTTGCTTGGTTTGTGGGTAACAGTAGGTTTCTGGTGGTGTTTTCTACTGTAAAAACAGACGCAAAGTAATCGTTAAGAATGTTTGCCATTTCGACCTCATTTTCAGTGTGTCTGCCATTGTTTGTTTCTAGAGGACCTATTGATGTAGTCATAACCTTTTTCTTTCTAATGTAACTGTAAAATTCTTTAGGATTTGATTTGCACGTATTAGCAATGTGGATCTCCAGTGCTCTTTTGCTTTGTTTAATAAGTCTTTTCGATGTGCGGCGTAGATTATCGTATTGTAATTTATCATCATTATTTTGTGTAGCTTTATATTTATGGTATGCCTGTTTTTTGGCTATTAAGTTACTTTTTATTTCACTGGACCACCACTTTGGTTTACTATTTCCAGCTGGACGTCTGTTACGTAGTGGCACACATGACTTTACCACTTCATTAAATTTTTCGGTGAATATTTCCCATGCTTGGTTTATGTCATCGGTTTCAGACATTTGATTCCAATCTGCAGTTGCAAGTAGCGCTCTGAGCCTGTTGAAATTAGCTCTACGATAATCTGGGACCTTTTCTTTGCTCTCCGTTTCTTTTACTTTTTCAGTAGTAATATTAAACTGTATAGTTCGATGATCACTGGAACTAAACTCAGGTCCTATTTCAACGTTGTTGACTAGGTTATCATTTGTAGTCAAGATGATGTCTAGGATATTGTTTCCTCTCGTTGGGTATTCTACGTGTTGGGAAAGGGCGCTTTCCTGAAGATTCGTATAAAGCTCTTGTCCTGAGTGTGCCGTCAGTGGTTCACCCCACTTTGTTACCGGTAGATTAAAGTCTCCAAAAATTACGCTATCCTCTTGACAACAAATTTCCGCAATTTGATCATAAAGTTTTTCATCTGTCTCAGTTGACTGTGCTGGCAGACGATAGATGAGACATATATTTATTTTGTGTGAATTAATACTTAGCTGAACATAACTGGCCTCTATGTTGGTAATACTGGGTTTGGATAGCACAAGGGGATGGAGACTAGTTTTCACATATAGTAAAACACCGCCACCAGCTCGATGTGGTCGCTCACAGCTGAAAATATTGTATCCTGTTAGTGAGTGTTCCGCTAGAAAGTCACGGTCAGATGTGTTAATCCAGGACTCTGTGATGCCAATGATGTCATAATTTTCTAGGTAAATTAGAGATTCTAAATCCTCAAACTTGTTACGTAGACTACGTGCGTTAGCATAGCAGACTCTAATTCCGTTCCGAACAGTTGGTGATCTGACTTTGTGGGTATTTACGTTAAGGTTACTGTTCCTGGACGTGCCGCGTTTTTTGATCTGAAGAGGGCAACTTTATCGTGTAGAAGTCTACCTAGCCGTGCCGCTCCTACTGAGTTCAAATGGAGACCATCTTTCTGGAATAGAGTATGTTGCTCATAAAACTGGTCCCACAGATTGACAAAGTCGACTCCCTCTTGCGTGCAGAGAGATTTGAGCCGGTTATTTGTGCTGAAGGCCTTATCATAGAAACTATTTTCTGCCTTGATCCTTGGGAGTATACCAGACATTATCACATTAGTGGACTTAGTTTTGAATCGTTTGATCATTTCATGATACTTTGCTAGCAATTCCTCTGATCTACTGCGCTTCAGATCATTTGTACCAACATGGATGGAGGAGGAGGAGGAGGAGCAGGAGGAGGAGCAGGAGGAGAAGGAGGAGATGCAGGAAGAAAAAAAATATCCAAGTGATCAATGGTTTCATAATAAGTGCTGTTTGTGTTCGCTTCTTTTTTTTTCTTTTTTGTAAGGCAAATATTTCTAAATGAATCGTGCGTCATATAATTTTTTTTATATATTGAAAAAAAAAAAAAAAAAAAACTACAAGCATACACATACACGGAAAACTAACTCAAATATTTTCACACGTTTCATCCAGTTTCCATATGTATCGACGGAAAAATATCAGGCCGAGTTAAGGTAAAACGAGTATAGCCGGTTGAGGAAGCTCCCTAACACCTTTTCCTAAGCGATTTGTTTTGTTTATTACACCTTACTGTCCTCTTCTGTTACGTAAATCCTTCTAACATCGTCATACTAGACATCAATACCCAATGACCACCCACATCCAAAAATTAAATCGCTAGGGAAGAGGTGTTAGGGAGCTTCCTTAACCGACAAGAATACGAGCGTTAGTGGGTTAAGGCGCTCCGAACGAGAAAGACAATAAGGGTTTGAATCCGAGGGGAGGGGAGGGGAGATAGAATTTAATGCTCACATAAAGTCCTATAAGGGTTGCGGGTCACGTGTCTTTCCGGAATGAGTAACTTTGACCTTTGACCTCCACGTCCCTAGGTCAATACAGGATTAGAACCAACAACAGGGTCACCCATATCCACCGAGCCTTCGTGTGTTATGGGTACCGCTCTGTTGGCGTTATCAGTATCTACCCTGCATCCTTTATTCATTCCCTACTTCAAATCCCATAACCACGCCCACACCAGCCGAATGAGCCATCCCCGCTGCACATGAGATACCGCCACGTGAGTTTCTGGTTCATGCCACTTCCACGCCTGCGTTCATGTTTCTCCACGCTATTCACCGGTTCAGTCAGTTTTCCCTTCCTAGATGCGCCTCTTCTTCAGTCCCATTCTCTACCTGTCTCTTTATCTATCTATCTATCTGTCTATCTATCTCTCTATCTATCAGTACCATATTTTATTATTGCCATATTTTACACAACGCTGCCTAATCAATTCAACGCCGGCATATTTTCCTAGTTCTGTACATTTTATAATAGGGTACCATTCGTCTCAGTGCCTCTTGTAATTAGGGTGCTCTTGTGTGCATATACAGACGTCTTTCACACACACACACACACACACACAAACATACAAACATTATACACACACACACACACACACACACACACACACACACACAAACATACAAACATTATACACACACACACACACACACACACACACACACACACACACACACACACACACACCAGGATTCGTAATTATAAACTCTGCAAAGCTTCAGTTGTGTATAAAATTGTTTGTACATATTTACACGTTTTCCCTCTCTTATATTTCACGTCCAAATCAACGTCAGTATTAAAACGCTGACCTGGATGTGATTAAAAGTGTTAAGAAAAATACTGTGAGGTGTTCTGGTCATGGGGAGGCGGTGGCTGAATCGGTAGAGAGGCAGCCTGCGGTCCTGATGGACCCATGTTCGAATCCCGGCTGGGGCAGGGAACAGTTTAAGGATTTGAATTTCATAAGAGCAGACTTTCCTGATCTACCAGATGACCCGCCGACATGTCATAAAAGTACCCCCGCTAATACCAATACACCAGTCCTGTATGAGACAGCCCTAGCATGTATTCAATATGGACGGTGGGAGTTAGCGCCGAAGTGGTGACATGTAGAGAGGTGTATGGTATGTAGGAGGACTACTGGGCCTTGAGAGCAGGCTGTGAAGCCTATGCCCAGAGTCGGACAAAAAAAAAAAAAAAAAAAAAAAAAAAAAAAATTGTCAAGGAGATGGAGAATGAGAGACTGACTAGAAGAGCGCATGTGAATGAGGTGGAGGGAGGAAGGGACCTGAGATGAAAGGATGGAGTGGAGAGGTATATGAAAAAGGGGTGTGAGTTGAAGCAAGGGCAGCCAAATGGCAGAAGACAGGGCGACGTGGAGGCGATTTGTTTGTGGCCACTCCTTAGATGATTAAGGCGTCTGACAATAGACAGACAGATATAATGACTGACTGACTGACATAGATAGATACAGACAGAGACAGAGATAGACAGACAGATAGATAGATAAGCACAGATATAGATGGATAGACAGATAGACCAAACAAAATAAAACGGTATTTGATAACAGCTGCATTGTTTTTTTTTCCCTGTAAATTTGGGTCGGATCGTTCTGTAAATACAGTATGACCCAAGAACCACATACACAAATAGGCTTATGATCAATACCTCCTTGCAAATGACACTTTTTAATGGAGGAAGAACAAGAAGCAGGAGACACGGGAAGGGTCTGTACTCTCCTCTTCTTGCCCTTCATGAAAAAAGGAAGATAAGGAAGGATGGAAGGAAGGAAGGGAAGAAAAAAAATAGAAAGGAAGAAGGAAAGAAGAAAGGAGGAAAGGAAGGAAGGAGGGGAGGAAAGAAAGAAGGAAATGAAATATAAAAAGAAAGAAAGAAAGGAGGAAAGAAAAAAAAAAGATAAAAAATACTCATGATAATTTCCATCTCATGACGGGAATCTGTTCTTGTGAATCAAGAGATTTCTTTGTCTTTCCTAAAAATAAATAAATAAATAAATAAATAAATAATAAATATACATCAACACCACAAGTATGGAACGTGTCCAGGAGAGCAAGGTTTGAATTTTTTGCTTCTCTTTCTCTCTCTCTCTCTCTCTTTTTTTTTTTTTTTTTTTTGGGGGGGGGGGGGGGGGGTTGACTGGTACCAAGGAAGGAAGTTTTCATGTCCCGGATTTTCATCCTTTTGAAGCTTATCACGCATTTCAGTGGTAGGACACGAAAATGCTACGGCTCCGTCCTTTCCATGGCACTTCTTCGTGACTAGCATCATATTCTAGGGTTAATCTACTGTATTGTTGTCGCTCAGCACTGATGATGGAGAGGTGGTAATTTTAGGCAAGTAAAAGCGAGAGAGAGAGAGAGAGAGAGAGAGAGAGAGACAGACAGACAGACAGACAGACAGATCCAGCCTCCATCAACCTCTTCCACAGGTGCTGGAGAGGAACGCCTTCATGTGGTGGCACTGACAGAAGCAGGAGGAGCAACTACCTGCCCATACAAAGTTACAAACGTCTCTTAGTTCCCTACCTATCTCCCGAAATGAGGATGGTGGACTGCAAGAGAAGAGAAACATGAGCCTGCAGTCCACTGGGTTCACATTCAGCTTACACACACACACACACACACACACACACACACACACACACACACACTTCTCCCACTTTGACTCTCAACCAATTCATTCCCTGTGTTTCCTAACCATCCCTTGTGTGTGTGTGTGTGTGTGTGTGTGTGTGTGTGTGTGTGTGTGTGTGTGTGTGTTTTCTTTCCTTCAGTACTATTTGCTTTTTTGTCTTTTTTCGCGTGGTTTTCTTTTTCTTTCCTTGTCTTTTTCTCCACTGCTACTCCCACACCCTCACTCCACTAACCTACTCCTCTCACTCCACCACACTCCACACACCACCTTCTTAAACCCCTTCACCCTGAGGACATCTTTATTGTTTATCCTTCTTATGGACGCAGTTATTTATTTATTTATTTAAACCAGCCCGTCATACCCTTCTACTCTAACTTGGCCAAACTTGCTATCTCTCAATCTTGAATTCTGTTTCAAGAGATTAACACTAGTATAAGATGCCAGTCACGAAGAAGTGCTGTGGAAAGAATGTACAGCCACAGTATCATCTTTTTCTGCCAGTGCGCTGTGTGACATAGGCTACAAAAAAATGAAAATCTGGGCCAAGTTAGAGTAAAACGAGTATTATTTTCGTCGGTTAAGAAAGACCGCTGACACCTTTTCCTATGCGACTTATTTTACTTACTACACCTTACTGTCCTGTTCTGTTATATACGAGTAAATCCCTCAAACTTAATTCCCTAACACCTTTTCCTAAGCGATTTATTTTACTTACAACACCTTACTGCCCTTTTCTGTGTTATGTAAATCCTCCAAACTTCACTCCCTAACACTTTTTCCTAAGCGATTTATTTTACTTACTACACCTTACTGTCCTATTCTGTGTTACGTAAATCCTTCAAACTTCACTCCCTAACACCTTTTCCTGGGCGATTAATTTGCTTATTACACCGTACTGTCCTATTCTGTTACATAAATCCTCCAAACATCACTCCCGAACACATTTTCCTGGGCGAATTATTCTGCTTAATACACCGTACTGTCCTATTCTATTACATACACCCTTCAAACATCATCTTATCATCTTTTCCTATGCGATTTATTTTCCTGATTACACCTTACTGTCCTATTTTGTGGTATATAAATCCATCAAACATCGTTACAATACCGTGCAAAACTATATTAACCAAACATATCCAAAAATAAATCGCTAAGGACGAGTTGTTATGAGCCTCCTTACCCCGACGAGAATACGAGATAATATAATAATTGTAATGTGCGGAATAATTCGCTAAGGAAGAAGTGTTACGCGATAAAATAATTGATAATAAATAAATAAATAAATAACAAATAAATCGCTAAGGAAGAAGTGTAACGCGATCTCCTTAGCCTGAATACTATAACCATGTGCGTCAGATATGGGAAGGGAAGGGAAGGGGTATATGTGTGAAGGAATTGTGAGTTGGAGAGAGGGGAGACTTATGGATGACGACAGAATGACGTGGAGGCGATTCGCTGGTGGCCATCTTTTCCAGTACTGAGAAAGAGAGAGAGAGAGAGAGAGAGATGGTATAAAACCGGAGATCGTAGTCAGGGAGATTGAGGAAGTATGAGGTGACCAGGTGTGACTTAACCTGGGATTACCTGTTCACTCTAATTAGCAAGGTGGACGGAAGAGTACGGGGGGGTAGGGGGTTGCAGTGACGTCCTTTAACTGCTGATACGGTATTTCCCAGACGATTTCCTTCAGCTTTTGATACCCAGGCTCCTATCACTCACTCCCAGCCGAATAAAATCGTCTGGGTTTAGATGGAGCGTATGAGTAGGAACCATATTCTCCCTTGACACCTATTCCTTAGCGACTTATTTTTTTAGATATGACTAGTTAACATCCTTTTGCGCGTTCTGTATGTAAAGTGAGGCGATATTGGAAGTATTCCCATAACACTGAAGATGAAAGTAAGGTGTAAAATGCAAAATAAATCACCAAGGAAAAGGTGTTAGGGAGCTTCTTTCCGCCGTGAGAGGGTTAGTAGTACCTGTATTATCATTTGGCCCGTATTCTCGTCGGTTAAGGAGGCTCCCTAACACCTTTCCCTCAGTGATTTATTCATGGATACGGCTGGTTACTATAAACTTGTATGTTATTTATTCTATACATGGTAATATTGGAATTATTTAAATGATGTAGATGCGGATGAGTAATGAGCAAAATAAATCGCTTAGGAAGAGGTGCTACGGAGCGCTAATATTCGACATTATACGAACCTTATGTCTGTATTCTCGTTGGGAAAGGAATCTCCCTAACACCTTTTCCTAACTGATTTATTTTGCTCGTTACACCTTACTACCCTATTCAGTTCTATATAAATCCTTCAAACATCATCGCCATGTTCTGCATAAATAACGTAGAAGAGGGTATTAACCAGTGATATCCGACGAGAATACAAGAGTTACCCCGACCACGAGAGAGCTAAATGACCCATAACCCCTTCCGCTATTGTTGGTGTATTTTTTTTTCTTTTTTTTTTTAAGGCTTTGTTCAACTGGCAGTCTATTCCCTGAGGCCCAGCATCCTCCTACGTATCACACACCTTCTCCATGTCACCACTTCGGCGCTAACACCCACCGTCCATACTGAATACATGCCAGGGCTGTCCCACTGTAGACTGAGATGATGGTATTACCGGGCGAAACTCTGCGATAGGTCTGTGGGTCTTCTGGTACATCAATTTTATCTTTCTTTTTCTTTTTTAGGAAATGCAAATCCTTAATATGTTTCCTACCACAGTCGGGGATGAGCCTCGCTTCCACTGAGACAGCAGACCACCTCTCTAACCACTAGGCCACAACCCCTCGATTAGGAATTAAATTTAACAGAATAAGATTTTCTTTTTTTCACCCGTGCAAAATCACAAGAGAAAACGTTACACTGGATCGGTTTGACAGACACCAATAACTTTTAATAACATACATATTGACTTCTATACTTAACGATGACCCCTTCTTCTTCTTCTTCTCCTCCTCCTCCTCTTCTTCTTTTTCGAGGGGAGACGGAGAGAGGGGAGAGTGAGAGGCGAGAGGAGGGGGAGGGAGAGGGGAGACAGGAAGTGGAGCAGGCTTGAGAGAGAGAGAGAGAGAGAGAGAGAGAGAGAGAGAGAGAGGAGACTGTGGCTGATGTGAAGGGGAGGAATTAAACACAAAAGTAACTAACAGCCTCTACTATGGAAAACAGGTATATACAAAATAGACACAGCTAAGTAAACAGATACATACATAGATAAGTAGATAGACAGATAGATAGACAGACAGACAGAAGGATAGATAGACAGACAGAAGGATAGATAGACAGATAAATATAGATAGATAGATGGACATATATACAGACAGACATAGAGACAGATAATTGAGTGGAGGTGAGGATAGGGGGCTAAGGAGAGGCAGGAAACAATAATGGGGTAAACGTTTAGGAACCCCGAGAAAGAGGGAAAAAAGGGAGAGAGGGAGGGGAAGGGAGGAGGGGAAGAAGAGAAAGGGAGAAGGATAAAGAGGGGGACGGAGGAAGAGAAGCCAGGGTGGAAGGAGGGAGGGAGAGGGAGGTGAAAGACAGGAGATGGGGGGGAGATTGAGGGTATATGAGGAGGGAGAGAGGGGGAGTAGAGGGTAGTGAAGGGAGAGTGACAGAGGGGGCTAGGAGGGAGGGGGACAGGAGGGTAGAGGGATAGACAGAGGGAGTAGAGGGGAAGATAGGGAGGGGTGAGGAGGGATGGAGGAAGAGAGGGTGGGAGGGAGGGAAGGATACGTATGGGATGGAGGCAGAGGGGAGAGGGGAATTTGGAGTGGAGGGAAGGAGGGGGGCGATGGGGGGTACCAAGGCTCCCCCCACACACACACGAAAGTAGGAAAGGGACCTGCATGGTGGATTCCCCCGGAGTGTCTGGCTGACATAAAAGGAGAGGGGCAGGCAGAAGGGAGTCAGTTCGTTGCTAGTGCTAGTACCTTGCTGTCAACCTACCCTCCTACTACCTACCTAACTACACAACACTCACTTGCAACTCGCCACCAGTTCTCAAACACCTACAAAGTTATTTACACTCCAATACAGCCATCCAAATCCCGACACGGCATTCCACTGCACAGCTACCAACACCCACCTACCTACCAATCTACCACCTCCCACCTACCCACTTACACTCTTCTTCATCTCCACTTACATTCAGATACATGACAATTGTGCACACAGCTTCCCTGGCACCTACCATCCTGCTTACCTACCCTAAAACGTACTTACCTGTCTCCGTATCTACCTACTACCTGTAATCTAAGCAGCCTACGGAATTACTGAACTACGGTACAAGGTAAGCTATTATATATATACATAAAGGATATATAGTAAATGACGGAAGGAATAGTGACAGGAGAATGAATGGGTAGTGGAGGGAGACTGATGCTGGTAAATGACTGAGTGGATAATTAAAGCAAGGTGATCAAGGTATTAGACTGAGAGGATGGCGGAAGCAGACTGATAACAGTAGTTGAGGGAGTAGATGTTGGCAACTGAGGTAGGGCAGGACTTGACTGATAATAGTACAGTGATACTGGCAGTAGACTGAGTAGGTGGTGGGAGTAGACTTATGGTGGCAGAAGACCGAGCAGGTAATGAATATAGATTGATGGTGGCAATAGACTGAGCAGGTGGTGGCAAAGGTGACAGCAGACTGAATAGGTGGTACTAGTACTGATGGTGATAGCCGACTGAGTAAATGGTGACAACAAACTTCAAAAGAACACATAAGCAAGGCACAGGGTGTGATATAAACACGCCTCAGAGCTGTGTATTCAGAGTCGCCGCCAAGGGGCCCGGATGTAAACATTACCTCAGAGACATCGTAACACGGGACACATAAACCTAAACACTCTCACCACAAGCGCGACATTCACGATAAAACACACACATTTAACGATCATCCACTACACACCGAACGAAGATGTAGTATATAAAAAGGCCAGCTTTACGACTGGCTTAAGCAGGACCCCGAGATAACACGTATTCTGAGACGAACCAGGCGACTACTCAAGCGCTTGCCGGTTTCCTACTGTTATGTCATCGCTCCCTGCATCAGAACAACACATTTCCAACGTTTATAAACCCTCGATGTATTATTAACCATCCCAAAATATTATACATATGTTGAACTATGATATTCCAAAAATTTAAGCATAGATAAAAACTGGTTTCCTAGAAATATATATATATATACCGGTATATATACAAAAAAAAAAAGGGCCTAATTAGTGACTGAGGGAGTTCGGGGAGCCAGCGAGCTTCGGCAACTTCACGAGTGCATTTGTGTGACGCAACACTAGGCATGCCATTTCCTCCCACAACTGAGATTCTATTGGGCGCTATAAGAGTGGATTTCCTTTCATTTACATTCTAGTTGGAAAGAGAGAGAGAGAGAGAGAGAGAGAGAGAGAGAGAGAGGATAGGGGATGAACAAAAAACAAGCACTGAGAGGGGATAGAAGAGGACAGTAAGGTGCAAAAACCAAAATATATCGCTTAGGAAAACGTGTCAGGGAGCTTCACAGAGAGAGAGAGAGAGAGAGAGAGAGAATGAAAAACAAGACAAAAAAAAAAAAAACTGACAGGCGACAGTAGAGGACAGTAAGGTTAAATAAGCAAAATAAGTCGCTTAGGAAACGGTGTTAGGAAACTCCAGAGAGAGAGAGAGAGAGAGAGAGAGAGAGAATAGAGGATGAAAAACAAAACAAACACTGAGAAAGGATAGAAGAGGACAGTAAGGTGCAATAAGCAAAATATATCGTTTAGGAAAAGGTGTTAGGGAGCTCCCGAGAGAGAGAGAGAGAGAGAGAGAGAGAGAGAGAGAGAGAGAGAGAATAAAAAAAAAAAATAACTGAGACACGAGATAGTATAGGACAATAAGATCCAATAGGCAAAATAAATCGCATGGGAAAAGGTGTTAGGGAGCTTCCTTAGTCGACGAGAATACAGGCCATGAACGGGCAGGTGCATTCCTTAACATCTTCACCCGCTGACGTAACTTTTCTTGTTTTTGTTTTTTATTCTTGTTACCTGACGATCTTATTCAGGTTAGGAAAGCACCTCATTATAGCCAGTTTGCTTTCATCCGACGGACCAAAGCAACTCCCATTAGCCTGGGGTAGGAAGCACGACTGAATCTCCTTGGTTACTAGTCGATCTTGCCTCCGCTCTGACTACACCTGCCCATCGTCTAATCTGAAAGGGATTTAAAAATTTTTGTCATGGTAAACGCGCTACAGTAAGAGTCTCCTTGGTTACTAGTCAAATCTTGCCTCCGCTATGACTACACCTTCCCATCGTTCGAGCTGAAAGAGGTTAGGGATTTGTGCCATAATAAACGCGCTACAGGAAGAACGAGTCTCCTTGGTTACTAGTCAAATCCTGCCTCCGCTCTGACTACACCTGACCAGGCCACTGTCCGAAGTGAAAGGGGTTAGAATTTTTGTCATGGTAACGCGCTAGAGTAGGAACGAGTCTCCTTGGTTAATAGTCAAATCCTTGGTTACTCGTACACCTGGCTGTCGTCTGAACTGAAAGGGGTTAAGGATTTTTGTCCAAGTAGATGCGCAACGGTATGAAAGTTTCCTTGGTTACTAGTCAAAGCCGCCCTCAAATCTGACTATACCTGGCCATCCACCAAACTGAAAGGGGTTAGGGAGATCTGTCACTGTAAATGCGCTGCAGTAAGTCTCCTTGGTTACTAGTCAAATCCACGCTACATGGGTTACTAAAGTCTTTATCTCTCCTGATCTCAAATTCTCTATTAGCATGGCTAAAGTGGCATGGAAGCATCAGGAATAAAGTGGATGGCATCAGGCTGAAGCGGTGAAGACCAGGTTGTACGCATACATACATATATATAACGACGTATATACATACTGGTAAATACGGTACATACTAAGATACACAGATACATACATACATACTGGTAAATACATACATACATAAACAAGAAGAGCTGCCAAGGCACAGCAAACCCGTCCCCTGCAGCCATTTTAGTTCTGACGTATAAACACAACAGGATACCGTATCTAGTCAAATATGTCATATCAAATTTGAAGTAATTTGGGTGAAAATTTATGATTTTCTGCCCATTTGAAATTTTAGGCCCGACTCACATGACACTGACCTCCTACCGCTAACTGGGGGGGGGGGGGGGACGCTTCTGATGTAATGAGTCATGTTACAGGATGCAGATTTGAAAGATGCACCTTTAGGTTTTGGTTTGATGTCGATATGACGAATTTGAAAGGAGTTACGGTGAAAATACGATATATATATATTTTTTTTACACATTTGAGGCCTACAGCCTGGACCTTGGTCCAATATGGCCCAAAATTTAACCAGGCGATCAGAAGGTCATACCTCAAAATCCCAGTGATTTTGTCAAAATCGCACCAGTAGTTTTCGCGTAAAGTTAATAACAGACAGACAGACGACAGACACACAGAGTGAAAACAATAGGGTAATAAATAGAGAGAGAGAGAGAGAGAGAGAGAGAGAGAGAGAGAGAGAGAAATGGGAAAAAAAGGAGCTGCCCTACCACGAAAGGGTTAAAGTTAGTCATTCTTGTACTGAGACAAACATACACATAATAGTGTATCAAGAACTAAAGAAGACAAAGGAGGAGGAGGAGGAGGAGGAGGTGAAGGAGGAGGAGGAGGAGGGGGGAAAGATAAAAATTAAAAAAGTAGGAGGAGGAGGGGGACGAGGAGAAGAATGATGAAAAAAGGAGGAAGAGGAGGAGGAGGAGGAGAAAAGATAAAGAAGAAAAAAGAAGAGGAGGAGGACGAGGAGGAGTAGGATGAGGAGGACGAGGAGATGAATGAGGAAAAAAGGAGGAGGAGGAGGAGGAGGAGGAGAAGAAAGGAAGAAAGAATTAGCAGAAAAATCTTGTCTTGTAATTCACTAGAAGAGATGAAGCAACAAATAACAGAGAAATGACTTGGCTTAACGCATTTCATGACGGCATGCAGGAAATGTCTGAGATGGTTGTAGGGGGCATGAGTAAGAGAGAGAGAGAGAGAGAGAAAGAGAGAGAGAAGGAAGAAAATCTGGGCCAAGTTAGGGTAAAACGAATATAGTACCGTGCCTGTGATGAATGTTAAGAGAGAGAGAGAGAGAGAGAGAGAGAGAGAGTGTGTGTGTGTGTGTGTGTGTGTGTGTGTGTGTGTGTGTGTGTGTGTGTGTGTGTGTGAACGTCAGTGGATGCACACAGTCATTTCGGTGATATACCATAAACCACTGCACACAAGACACATACACACAGTTTAATTCATTCATCAGCTCACAAGTCCACGATATACACTCCCAGGACACATACACCCCAGGATAAACACTCCCAGGACACATACACCCCAGGATACACCCCCCAAAGATATACACTCCCAGGATATACAGCCAGAAAACATACACTCCCAGGACACATACTCCCCAGCTCTCACCACCCACCTCTCCCTCCGACAACCAAGCCCATGAGGAAAAGACGAGTCGAAAATGCGCCAAGCCGGAAACGGGTATTGGGAAATTTTCACTGGAACGCCTGAATTAAGTTTATAAATTATACTGGCCCCTTGGTACTTTATGTTTATGTTTTATTATTTACTTTTATATGGAGAGAGAGAGAGAGAGAGAGACTGAGGGATAGAAAAATACAGATACAGACACACAAATGGATAAAAAGACAGACAGACAGGTAGATACTTAGCATTCTCTCTTCGTCTCTCTCTCCCTTCTCCCCACTCGTAGGCGTACTATCGCGTGGGCCCCCAAGTTTTTCCTAATATGAGTGGATATCGTGTCCTTTGGCAGAAATGGCTGTACACCCCCTGAATTAAAGAAAGAAAATGGATGAAGTGAAGGGGGAGAGGGTAAGGGAGGGGAGAGGGGGAGGGGAGGGGAGAGGATGAGAAGGGAGGGATAGGGAAGTGGGAGTGGGACAGTGGGGAAAGGGAGGAAAGAAGGGGAGAGAGGAGAGGAAATGGAGGGGGGGAAGAAGGAGGGGAGAGGAGGGTAAGGGGAGTGTGGAGAGGGGGATGGGAAGTGAGATGACAGCATGGTGCAACAGTCCAGCATGTTTCATCAAAACAACACACAATTACTAAATAAAGATCTTCTCCAACTCGCACGTCACTCTGACCACGTCACAGTGTTGCATCATGACAATACATTTCAGACACATCACCACATCTACGGTCACATTTGTAGCCAATACGTAGTGTAAAAGTAACGCTGCTAACGTCTACAATAAGTCAACTATAATAACAACAACAATACCGTACCTACAATAACACCAATAACACAAATGCGGCCAATACAATCTCATAAAGTAATCAGCCAACACTATCTTACCTACAAAACACTAATGCAACCTAGATTATCTTCGCTACATTACATCAATGAAGCATATACACGTAAATATACTAAACTAGTTGTAATGCTTCAGTGTTAAACAAACAAATCCATAAATAGCCTATACAACAATTAATTATACACATACACATATACGAGTATATACCGGTATATCGTTTTTCTTGCTTCATGGTTCACTGAGGAAGTACCTTTTTAGTCTTTTTTCATTCATCTGAGATTTTTTATTTTTGCTCAAGTTCTGTCGTTCTGTATTACAAATCGTTTGTTATGTGTGAATATTTTATTTTGTTCTATTGCTTTACTAACATCAGTATGCCCTTCCAATGCCTATTCTTTTTATTTGATTTGAACTTGTACTGAATCTGTTGTTTATTTCATGTATTTTGTCCTTAATCTGTTGTTCAATTTAGGGTCTGGTCTATCCTGTTAATTTTATATGAATCCACACGTTTGTTGGTCTGTATTCTCGTTCTGATCCTTTACTGAATACTATAGTCTTTCTCCTCTAACTTGGCACTGATTTTCATTCGTCTGAAGTTTTATTTCACGTGCTAAATATCAGAAAAAGACAATACTTCAACTCTACACCCTTTCCATAGCACTTCCTCACAACAGGCCTCACATTCTGGTGCTAATGTCATCGTACAACTCAACATTCATGATGGACATGTGACAGTCTTAGGCCAAGTTAGTGTAAAATGAGTATAGTTCTTTTTGTGGCATAAGGACAAAATAAAAGTTCGTTCACTAACATGCCTCAACTCTAGATCTATTTATAATTAATCTTAGTGGACTTCTAGATTCCTTTTCAGGTCAGGTAACGGCGCTTATAATCTCATGCGCCAGAATGTGTCTGAAACGTGTGCTGGAGTCCTGAACGTGTCTGGAACGTGTTTTGGAATCCTGAACGTGTCGAACGTGTATTGGAGTCCTGAACGTGTCTGGAACGTGTGCTGAAGTCCTGAACGTGTCTGGAAAGTGTGCTGGAGTCCTGAACGTGTCTGGAACGTGTGGTGGTCTCGAACGTGTCTGGAACGTCTATGAGAGTCCCGAACGTGCTAAGGGAGTCACAGATATGGAAAACTTTAACAACGTTCCCGTTATCAACTGGACCCCGGAGGTAATGAAGGAGAGGTAGAGTTATAATGAAGACACAGCCATTACAGTCACTACGATAAGTCTTAATGGGAAAACTTATTCTCTACCTCTGCTCTGTGTGTGTGTGTGTGTGTGTGTGTGTGTGTGTGTATGTGTGTGTGTGTGTGTGAGAGAGAGAGAGAGAGAGAGAGAGAAAGTCATCATCCTAGGTATTTCCCTCGTAAGGATGGGGTGAGGTATGGCTCAGAAACCATGGAAGGAGAAAGAACGACAGATGTGGTAGTTGCACTGCTACTACTACTAGTAGCAGTAGTAGTAGTAGTTGTACCGGTAGCAGTAGCAGTAGTAGTAGTAGTAGTAGTTACAACCCCAGGCTCAAATGAAAGTAAACCCAGTAGACTGCAGGCACGGTCCTCCGCTTTGTAAAACCAGGCAACGGAGTCACCCACTCATACCGTACCGGTGCCACCACGTGAAGGTATCCCTCTCCAACAAGCCCAGAAAAATGGGCCAGACACTCATTCACTCCATATTCAAGCGTCTGTCGTAAGCTGGAATAAAGCAGGAAAGTCTTTAGTCACAGCAAAGCAGTAATCGTGACAGTTCTTAGTATTGCTGTTGGCCTGGGTTTCTCTTGAGAATAGCCAAATCACTCGTAAGTGATCCATTGTAAGTCTGTTCGTGTATCTCTTCCCAGGACTGCGTGGAGTGGGCGGAGAGCGTGTGTAGGGCCCGTCTGCTGGATGGCAACGTACTCAACGTGTGGAACTTCGGCAACTACTCGGGTGCTCAGCTGGCCGCCTTCACGCACGCAGACATGAACAACGTGGTGGGCACCTACTACGGACACACCTTCCACACACAGCTGCAAAGCAGACTGGCCAGGGACGCCCTTCAGTATGGTGTGTCATGTTTATGTCGTCCATAAATGAGCGCCTTGAGGGAAAAAAAAAAAAAAATCCAATCCCCGTTGTACAAATAGGCCTACACATTTCCTGGCCCAGTTATCCAGGCCAACAAAACTTGCGCCTTTGCTTTACCCTTAAACTTTGATGCCCCTTGATACATGATGGTAGCTGCACTGCATAACTGAAGATACGCGTTTTGTGTGTGTGTGTGTGTGTGTGTGTGTGTGTGTGTGTGTGTGTGTGTGTGTGTGTGTGTGTGTGTGTGTGTGTGTGTGTGTGTTTAGCGTGCGCGATTTTGGCGCCAAATAACTGTCTATGCTTGAATGGCCAGCGCAGGTACATAAAGCCTGAACCCGTGACTCACAACCAATCTGTCACGCGACGAACATGATGGAGTTATGACATCGCAATCTCTCAATCTATCCCAGTACCCCCTCCCCCCGCCCACCCACCCACCCAAAAGACGCCTTGTACCTGTCAGTGAGAGCGATGGGAGTATATTCTGAGGCAAGATGGATACTGTGAGGCAATTGATAAAAGTTGGAAAAATTGCAACACCGACCCATCACAGCCGCCCACTTCAACCATGACATCCGGTCGACCCTGCATTGCTACTCTGACCCTATGTGGAAAAAGCTTTCACTTGAGGACAGCAGTGACACCGAATTCGACCCAGACGACCTGTGGACAAACACTGCTAACAAATGACAGTGATGGAGTGGCCAACATCCATAAAATCTCGAGTGTGTAGGAGGATAGCGACGAGGAGTCTGAGGAGGAGGGGAAGGGAGTGTCCGCCACCACCTCTGCCACCCACGCCACCGTTTCTCACACCATGCTGCACCCTCTCACCACGCCCAGCAACGCCCTTACCACCACCCACGCCTTCAAGCCCACAGCCTGCCCCCTCCACGACCTCAGCTTCACCACCACCGTCACCAAAGAGAAGGGGCAGGTCACATGGGAGCGGGTCAACATTACCATTTCCGCTACTGCCACCTCAGTCGACCCGGGTCTGTAGTCGCAAGGACTGCCCTTTACCCCGGATATCCTTACCTTTGACGACACCGACATTAGCCTGACGGATGAGGCATGTCAGCGAGGTTGGCAAAGGGAGTTGAGTAGTTTGAGGTCTTCGTGACAAGGGACGTTGCGGACCTGATTTACCGGGAGACGTGCAAGTATTACCCTTTCGTCATAGCAGCAAATATCGTCCGTCCCAGGTCACGGTTGTGGAAGTGGCGTGATCTGGTCCAACAAGAGGTCATGGCTTTCGTTGCCCTGTTAATGGTGATCCCACACTGCAAGAAGCACGTGGTGAACTTGTAAGGGCGCAAGGATCTGTGATCAGTTCTTGCTGGTATTACGGCTCATGCACTTCGCCAACAACCGCAGCTGTCCACCACAGACCATCTGTAGAAGATTTGGGACCTTTCTTGAGAACCTGAAGGACCTGTATCGGAAGTAATTTGTCCCATTCAAGAATGTCATTACCGATAATAGTCCTGTATTGTTCAAGGGGCGCCTCGTGTTCACACAGCACATCCCGTCGAAAAGACAAAGGTTCGGGATAAAGATTTTCGTGATGTGTGACAGTTCCATACGCCACGTGCTTAACATGATCATGTACACGACTTCTGACGCAGACATTCCCACCCAGGATCCCTTGGGAATGTCCGGCGCCATCGTCAGGATGATGACTCAGCCATACCTAGGGAGGAGACACAGCCCTGTACATAAGTGGTACACCACCTCCTCCCATGTCCCTGTCCCTGCAGTCATGGCACAGCCTCCTGCGGCACAGTTCTCACAAACAGGAAGCATATGCCCCGTTTCTCCCACCAGAGCAGATGACAGGTGCTGCGGTTCAAGACAAAGGAAATGTTGGCACTGAAGTGGATTGACAAGTGTGATGTCACGATGCCACCACTGCCCACAGTGGTAACATGGCATCAAGCAAGAAGGTCGATCGAGCCACAGGCCAACGCATCATGAAGCCTAATGGTCATCGACTACAAATACAACATGAGCCTTGTCGCCATGTGCGACATGCAGATTGGTAATGTGTGTGTCAGGACAACTGCGCTGCTAAGTGAAATTCTTCCATCACCTGATCAACGTGACTGTGCTTAAAGCATACAACCTGTTCCCTGACCTCAGTGGTAAACATATCAAGCCACAAGAGTTCTCGTACACCGTGTCTTATCAGCTGCTGCAGAAATAAAAGTACAGCCAAGCTGACCTGGGGCTGAGAAGAGTCGACCTGCATGACAGGTATCACGCACTGGTGGCTGACCACTACTTCGTCAGCACCATCGCTGAGTCAGGGAGAAGAGGCAGCACTACTGCTACGTGTGTCGCCACACCACGAGACGAGACCAGACGGGAAAAAAAAGAAAGAAAGAAAAAAAAAAAAGATGATGAAATCTGCTGCATGTGACCTCGGCCTGTGCTTGAACGAATGTTTTCTTTCTTGTTTATCATTGATAGAAACGATTCTGAGCAGGGTAAATAGTATATTCGTGTTGCATGTTTCACATTTAATGTGAAAAGACTCAAGTTCGTCTGACTAAAATTTTAGCTTCTAAGGTTAGGCCAATAAATTATATATATATATATATATATATATATATATATATATATATATATATATATATATATATATATATATATATATATATGAAAACACCTTATTTTTTCCAAGAAATACTGCGCCAGCGACGAGGCATAAATTTATGTCGACGCAACGGAGAGGTTAAGATGCCACATGTCTTGTTTTACTCGATATTAGCACAACCTTTGTAGGCAGTCACCACAGTTTATATTTTCAACTTCTGTAAAGGAAGGGCTGAAATCCTTGGTTCATAACCTTCCCTTGGTTATGGACTGATACTGGATACACATCCACCTCAATAAACGGATGGACGCTGGTATCTGGGAGAATTCTCCCACAGCTACTAATTTGGAGTATTTTGCCTGAAAAATTACTTAACTGTTGTCCTACTTTTCAAGAGTGATGGTTTTACCAGCGTTTCGATAGTCGTTAAAATGAAATGAAAAACTTGGGAGGTTCATTGTTTTTTAGTTGGTATACAATTCTACCTGCCATAGGTGACTTTAAACAGCAGAGGAAAACCCTTGGCAGATAAAGGGTTAATTATCAGTTCTAATTCTGGAATGCACAATAACACACACACACACACACACACACACACACACACACACACACACACACACACACACACACACACACACACTGTATATTAACTAACGTGAGAATAGGAGGTCAACATTCTGCGGCCGTGAGGGTGACAGCCAAGCCACGCCCTCTCAAAACACTCACCTTTGACTGGATTGCGTGATTAACATCTTACTTAGTAAACAGTAAATATGCTTATACATTAAGAAGTTGTTGAAAATAAAAGGAAAACACAATGAACAAACATCTTCACACCCAGGTGAAGGGTAAGTGTGGCTTAGTCATAAAGTTCACCGGTGTCGAATGTACAGACACTACGGTACACTAACATTCTATACCGGAATACAGGTGGTGGCAACGAAGGCATAATGGGCGGCGGAGGCGCAATGGGAGGCAACGGAGGTGCAATGGGTGGCGGTGGAGGTGCAATGGGTGGCGGCGGAGGAGGAATGGGGGGCATTTATTTTCCTGACCCACCAGTTGGTGGGGCTGGTGGTGGCGGGGACGATGGCTTCCCCTGGGGTGGTGGTGCTGCAGGCGGCGATGGGGACATCCCGCCTGGTGGCGGTGCAATCGGCGGCGGCTGGGACCCTGACGACGATAATATATTGGCAGGGTTTCAAGTCGACGATCCTGAGGGAGGTGCTGGTGGTGGCGGTCAGGCAGAAGTGGCTCCGGACCTACAACCATACATGTGGGCCCTCACCTCCATCTGGTCACAACAACGCCGCAGGAGTGAGTAATGCAAATGCCACTTCTTGCACATACTATTAGTGTCTGTTTGATGTCTCTTTAAGGTAAATATGATCCTCCCAAGGTAGTAAGAACTTACCGGCACTTGACCTACATGTGGGCACATTAACGCCGCAAGTGGGTGAAACACCAGCCATCCCATGCACATATTGTTCCATCACTCAAACACTAACTTAATATAGTTCTCTAAAGGTAAGAAAGAACAAACTAAAAATTACTTTAACGGACTGAAGTCACTATGCTGACGTCCTCTTCATATTATTTCTGATATTGCCGGACGATTCCATTCACTTCAAAAGATTTTTCGGACTGGAAAGGCTTGACGTACAAGCCTTCTTTGTCTTATCTACAATGGGTATCTTCTAAACTTCCACTAGTGGGTTCTCCTAAATTTCATATAAACTCATCTCAAGGTAGCAGCAATATCTATCTATCTATATACCTAGGCTGCTTCCCCCAAGGAAAGGGAGGTAGCCGAGACAGGACGACACACTCCCCATTTACTCATCCATTCAAACACATTCATTCGCATCTTAGCCCCAAAGAGGAGAACGGACAGATCCGTAGCAGCAAAATGAAATACAAAAAGGCATCATCAAATTCAAAAGTTTAACTTCCGTGGTTATGCAGGACGCGGTGGATCGGCCAGTTTGTTAATTGGCCTCTTGCCCAGACGCTCTGCCCTGAAAGCAAAATAGAATTCCCTTACCAAATAACCCATCTACACCATAGCCTGTGTAGTATGTTCTGTTTCACCCTCTGAGCCTTGCATCCGTCTACACTCCTCCATTTTTACACCAAACTAAATGCTACTAGCACTACTTTAATTTCCACCATTTTTGCCTAGTACCTCTCCTAGTCTCCTCCTAGTCCCTTCTGACTTCACCTTTCCAGGACGCGGACCGATCTGCTGGGAGTTTCTGGCGCGATTACTGTCCAACCCCAGCACCAACCCCAGCCTGGTGATGTGGGAGGACGAGGCCAACGGTACCTTCCGCCTGGTGCAGCCACAGCTCATCGCCAGACTCTGGGGCATCAGGATTGGACGCCCAAACCTCAGCTACAACAACTTCGCCAGGTCCCTCAGGTTAGTAGGACGTAGATGATCCATTGTGACACGTGGATAGAATGGCTGGGAGAGAGCTACAGGCCAGAAGTTGAATTCATTATTTTTTGTGTAGCCCGAAACGCTGGAGAAAATAAAGAATTCAGACAGGATGTGACCTGTGTCTCTCTCCCAACCAACATCAGTAGCATGTATCATATTCTTCCCTCAAGCTCTCCTCGTGGCACTGTTATAATCAGACAAATTCACTTCCCGAGTATGCAAACGTCCCTCAATTACTTTCCTATCGCCCGAAAGGAAGATGGGAAACTACATATGGGGAACTTCACCCTGGAATCCACATAGTTCTCATTCAGATGAACTTGGGATTACAACCACAACAACCTCTCACTCTGAAGGTAACAGTAGTAGTCCCCATTAGCTCCCTCAAATGCATCAACAACACCTACAACACCTAAATCAACACCTACAACAACACTTACAACACCCTAATCAACACGTGCAACACCTATATCAACACCTTCAACACCTTAATCAACACCTACACCTTAATCAACACCTACACCTTAATCAAAACCTACACCTTAATCACATCCCACAGGTCAGAACAACCCCTCAAAGCTTTACCTGCCAAGTGCCTACACCGCATTTCATTTCAGGGGTAACCTTCGCCATCAGAAAAGTTAAAGCTATCACATATTAACGTTCTGACCGAGATTAAAGACCTTCACATTATATTCCAGCTGACAAAAACTCACCACTGCCAAAAGGGTATGATGTCTTCCTTCCTTTTCTCAACTCCCAACTAATCGTATTCGGAGTGGGGTAAAATAACAGTCCCATTATCCCTCTCGGCAGGATAATCTGGTAGGATACAACCTCTTCGGCTATGGCCAGGCTATAACTCCTAGGCCGGCATCTTGTGTGTGTGGGTGGGTGGGTGTGGGTGGGTGGGTCAGTGGGTGTGTGACGAGAGGGAGGCACAGTACGAAGTTTGGAAAGCTTAGCACTTCTTCCTTTGTGATTCATTTTGTAAATCACACCATAACAACCTCTTGTATGTTAACTGTATCTTTTCATTATCGACAAAGTTTGCATAAATAACATAAAAATGGATATTAAGGTGCCATACGAGTCTAAATACAGGGGTGAGGAATAAAGCCCTTGTAATGCCATTTTATGTATCTGGTGTTCTTTATATAGCCTATATCTGCTCAGCGATCTATCTAAAGTACAGAGAGACGCATTAATCCATGCCACCCTGCTCTCTGCCATCAACCTGCCCTCTCTCCTATTCACACCACGCTCCTTCACCTCTCCACCCTATCCCTCCAGCTCAACCCTAACCTCTTGCCATACACTGACCTGAACACCACCCTCCTTCATTCACCTCTCCATCCCATCCCTCCACCTAAACCCTAACCACTTGCCATACACTGACATGAACACCACCCTCCTTCATTCACCTCTCCACCCCATCCCTCCACCTAAACCCTAACCACCTGCCATACACTGACATGAACACCACCCTCCTTCATTCACCTCTCCACCCCATCCCTCCACCTAAACCCTAACCTCCTGCCAAACTCTGACCTGAACCACTGTATCCCCCAGGCACCACTACGGCACAAACCTGGTCATCAACAGGGACCGGCAGCTGGTGTACGGCCTGGGCGAGGGAGCCAGGGCATACTTCAACAGGATCTCTGTCAACCCCGACTATTGACTAGACCAGGGACAAGCCAGCACTAGTACACACGCAGTCACACCTACGCACACGCAAGCAAGCACATCCACGCGCAGACCTAGAACACGGCGAAGGCCATCTATTGTGAGAGAGACAAGCACAACCATGCACACACCGAGTACAGAGACAGTCACATTTATGTACACACAACCCAGCACATCTACACAGCCCCAGATTACACAGACAGTCACATCTATGTACACACAACCAAGCACATCTACACACCCCCAGAGTACACAGACACGCACATCTATGCACGCACAACCAAGCACATCTACACACCCACAGAGTACACAACCAGTCGCACCTACACACACAAGGACAAGAACATCCACCCACAGACAGACAACACAGCGAGAGAGAGGTGGTACAGGCACAGACGGAGGAAGAGGACAGACTGAGAGACAAGAAGACAGAGACAGGCGTATGAGAGAGAGGCGGAGAGGTAGGAGAGGAACACGCCTTTCGCTCAGACTCAGGAACAGACAAAGCGATACATAGAACAAGATATACGAGGAAAACATAAAGACAGACAAAGAGGAACAAGGCGAGACTCAAGGACCTAAGGGAACCAAAGAGAGACTATGGGGAAACAAGAGATAATGGATTAAGTCTCATGGAAGTATATAAGACGCAAATACAGTAAGGTGAAGAGACAGGCGGGCAGGCTTAGACTGGAGGACAGACGCAGGTAAAGACATACAGTAGATATTAAGGCATACAGGTTATGACGATACGTACAAAAATACCTGGCCAAATCAACAACCTCAAATGCCAACACCTGTCACCCAAATATGCCAAATCGAGGTTGCTCATCTAAAGTACAAATGAAGAGAACAAAGAAGGCAAGAAGTACATAGATAATAAGACATGACGATGAGGACACAGGAGGCAAGAAGTACACAGATAATAAGAGACAACGAAACTGCGTACCTGTCATTAAAAAAAAAATAATAATAACAATTCTCCACAATTATATCAGTATCAAATCTGTTACCGAAAAATCAGTGGAATTTCTTATATTTTCACCACTAAAATCTAAAAAAAAAAAAAAATCTGTGGGGGGGGGGACCTATGGCGGGTGTCAGTTTGCTAATACGAAGTTCGCAGTGTAAGTGGCTTTGAAGACTCCCTAACACCTCTTCCTTAGGGATTTATTCCGCAGATTACACCTCAGGCTCCTTTTGCATGTTCGCTGGTGCAATCTATGTCGATATAAACACAGTACATACAAAAGACTATTCAGGTGTACTATGCAAAATGAATCGCTAACGTGTTGGTGCTAAGAAGTCACCTGTGCCACTTGACTTCCGGTTCCGAATCTCGTGGACTGGCATATCGCTAATTCCATTACTCTCTCCTTGTCTATTTTATTTAAATTTCTCGTTTTGTGTAACTTATAAAAACGGTACATTAACTCCTTGCTCCATGACTCGACCAGACAATGATGACGGATGTGTGTGTGTGTGTGTGTGTGTGTGTGTGTGTGTGTGTGTGTGTCACTAATCTCCTCTAAGCATATGAACCCACAATTTCCTATGTTTAGACTAGTGATATATTTTTCTAACCTAATTACTTGCCACTGGAGGACGTAACTGTTCGCGATATAACCAAAATAAGATTGCTTGTCGCTTTTACCCACGTCTTTCCTATTGTATAAGTGTTTTGGTTTGGAAGGATCGTTGCTGAGTAGGGACATGACTGCAAATAGGCCCTTTACTCCGGGCCATCCCTTCCAAGACGCAGCGTTCGGCAACAAATACGGATACTTCCAAAGCAATAGCTACAGATACTCCCAGGGTAATAGATAGCATACAGATACTTAGAGGGCAATAGATAGATAGATACTGATACTCCCAGGGCAATAGATAGACACCGTACTTCCATGGCAATAGATACAGTAGATACTTCCAGGGCAATACGAGTAGATACAGATACTTCCAGGGCAATAGATAGATACTTCCAGGACAACAGACAATAGATACTTCCAGGGCAATAAACAGGTACTTCCAGGGCAATAGATACCGCCATTTGTAGCCGATCTGTTTTCATCTGAGGGGACTGGGCCAATCCAACAGCTTAAATACTAGGTCGCGGTAGCATACAACTCTATGAGCCTTGGCTGTGAGGTAGGAATGAGTCTCCTTGGTCACTAGTCAAAACAACCCTATAATACGCCTACACCTGGGATGAATGGGGTTAGGGTCCCTCGTCAGGTTGAAGCAAACACACTATAGTCATGGGCCGACCTCTTCATGCACTCTCCTAGTCAGTCTCTCGCTCTGCATTCCTCCTCTTTACGGCTAAACCACTTGAAAATACTTATCTTTATGCAAGTAAATCCCCCTCTTTGGATCGCATTCTCGTTGGTTAAGGAAGCTCCCTAACACCTTTTCCTTAGCGATTTATTTTGCCTATTACTCCTTATTCTCCTACTTTGTGCTAAATAACTCACTCATGCATAACCATAATCTGCAAAAATAACAAACAAAAGGATATTAACCAACCATATACAAAAATAAATCACTTAGGAGGAGGTGTGACGGAGCTTCCTTAATCAACGAGAATATGGATTTTTTTTTTTCCCCTTTCTTCCATTCACTCATGGCCAGGCGTCACCTCCATTCCACTGTGCTATCTCTCTTATCTCTTTTTCCCCAGATGCGAACAATTCCAAGTTTATCATAGTATTTCCACTACATTCCACTCTTCTATCTCTTATCTCCTTTCTTATTTCCATTCTGTTCTCTTAACCTATTTCCATCTCCCCTCTTATCAACCCCCCCCCCTCTCATGCGAACAGTAACTACCACTACGGTTTCAAAACCTCAAAATACTTCCATTCCATTCCACCATTCTATCTTTTATCTCCCCTCTTATCAATTCCCCTCCTGATGCGAAACGTAACTACGAGTACCACAACAGCCAGCAGTTTGATATGGCATTTCTTCTCTCACTTACCACCTTCTGAAACTAACTGAAACCTCACTAACCACCTTCTGAAACTGACTGAAATCTCACTAACCACCTTCTGAAATTGACTCAAATCTCACTTACCACCTTCTGAAACTGACTCAAATCTCACTTCCCATATTCTGAAACTGACCCTACTCCTACTTAGCCACATTCTGAATCTGACTCAAATCTCATTTACCACCTTCTGAAACTGAAATCTCATTTACTACATTCTGAAACTGACTCAAATCTCACGTAGCTACCATTCTGAAACTAACTCAACTCCCACTTAGCTACCACATTCTGAAACTGACTCAAATCTCCCCATCTCTCAAGTTCTAAATGTCTTCCCACCAGCTTCCTATGGTGAGTAAACCTTATTATCACTTTTAGGTCGCGGACACACTAGTTAAGGGCGTTTACCTTTCTACCTGCATTGCAATACTGTCACGTCCGCACCAAGCAGTACCGTACGTCCACTCCCATTGATATAGTGAAAGGCAGAAAGGTTTGGACAGCATGCCTACTTCAGACAAGCTGGAGCCTTTTCCTTGAACTATATCAGACTAAACTAGACTACCTACGTTCATAATAATAATAACAATAATAATAATAATAATAAAAATAAAAATGTCGGCCGCATGAACAAGACGCAAACACGTTCGTAACATGTCTGTAGCATGTTGCACGGCACATGTCCACGCTCTTAGGCTATGCTACTTCCTCTCCCATCTCTGATTTTCAGTTCCTACAAGAACCACTTCCTGTTTCTATACCATTAATCTAGGCATTATTATTATTATTATTATTATTATTATCATTATTATTATTGTTGTTGTTATTATTATTATTATTATTATTATTACCCTTAGTACAGTATATTACTATCATTATTATTATCGTGACAATCATATTAATTCTACGTACCAAACTGATAACTCTGTTTAGTCAAATTGGCTTTAAATCAATTCAGATGTTCAAAACAAATTACAAATAATATTAAGGTAAATCGGAGAATAGTTAGACGCGTATTTAAAAAGAATATATTGACTACTTGGTACCTGAGTAGACTAGCCTAGTATTAGTAAATTAAAAATATGTATAAAAAGAGTTACAAGTTTGTGATGTATGTATTCAAAATGGCATTGGTATTAGGTATTTATATAAAGGTTATTTATATTTGTAGCTTTAGGTGGCTTTAGCTTTTTTTGTAATGTTTGTATTTTGCCAAAGCCTGAATTTTTCTATCATTTGATAACAATTCTGCGTACCTGCATGTGCTATAATTTCCTCATTTACCAGATTGGCTCCTGCTCAACAGCGCCAGGGTTCGAACTCTGTTACAGGCAATATTTGTCACGCGGATCATGTGATCATCCACTCTTTGTGGTGATTTTACTAAATGAGTACGGTCCCCAAGGTAACACTTAGGGAAGGTGCCGTAACTATGGCAACATGATGCATTAGCCTTGTACCCCAGGACACTGGGTGAATAACCCGCCATAGACTTAGAGACCTTGTTACGGAAATAAGCACGGCGAATAACAGCCTCCTGACGTCTGTCCCCATCTTTATTTTTCCTTGGATGCATTTCAATAAAAATAAATAAATAAAATCACACATGCATCGCACACTAATAAGTGGAAAACACTCAGACTTTGGCAAAATTATGTACGGCCAAATATTTTAACGTCCCCCGAGGAGGCTGAGTGGTTAGCATCGCTGACTAAGAAGTTGCTGGCCCGTCAACGCCAGGGTTGGAATCCTGGTGTGGGAAGCTGGCGTCACTGGACTCAGGTGTCCATCCACCGTTGTGGGTTGGTGGGTAAAATGAGTACCTAGGGTAACAGCTAGGGGAGGTAACTGTGGTAACCTGAATGACGCAGTGGCCTTGTATCCCAGGGACTGGGTGAATAACCCGCCACAGGCTCAAAGGCCTATGTTACGGAGATGAGTACCACCGATAAGCGCCTCATGGCGTCAGCCCCAACCTTTACCTTAACTTCGATCAAAATTAATCTAGTTACCCTTTTAATCAGTAGTCTTCTCTGAATGTTCAATCACAGAAAATGAATTTCGACTAGCCAACTCACTGAAACATTCCTGATGTTTGATTTAATACGTGAGCCTTTACATCGCTTGTACTTGTATTTATATGACGGTGATATGAAGTAGTAACCAATGGAAAACATATTAAATTACAAATATCTACCGGTACCCTACTATATCCAACGTAGAATATGTGCCTTTTGCAGTGAGGACCAAAGTACAAAATATCTCTCTCCTGATATTACTCACACCTCAGCACACGGAATCAGCTCAGCACGACAGCATGTTTCATCACCAAGCAATAAGCCTGTAACATGACATTATAACAAGAAAATGGAACAGCCTAGCACACAACACCCCCTTATCGTTTTGGTCACAGCGTACATCTCGAAATGAAAAACAAATCACATGCCCCACTTCGGAACATGGTAGAGGCAAACCAACTTAGATACCACCTTAGAACACTTAGACACCTACTTAAACACTCAGAACCTTAAGGCCAACTCAAAACGCTCAGACATCAACTTTGAACTCACAGACATCCTTTTAGAACAACTTAGAACTCAGCTTCAACTTAGAACTCTTAAACATTATTCTGAACTCTTATATACCAACTTAGAACTCAGATATAAACTTAGAACTCTTATATATCAACTTAGAACTCCTAGACATAAAATTAGAACTCAAACATCAACTTAGATATTTAGACATCAAATTAGAATTCTTAGACATCAACTTAGAATTCTTTGACAACAGCTTAGAACTCTCAGACGTCAACTTTGAACATAACACAAGGCTCAATGGTTCGTTAACACTGCCACAGGTACAACAGCCTATTATTATTATTATTATTATTATTATTATTATTAATGTTAAATAAATAAGTCCAGTCTGTTTATTTAATGTTTCTTTTTACAATAATTATTATATTCTTATATTACAACTTCTGAATAATAAATAAATAAATAAAATTTCCTTATTCAACCTTTATTTTCCTATCTAATAATCTATTGCTTTATTATTCCACTTAAAAAAAATAATAAGATCCAGTTCCATGCTATCCAACCTTTCCCTTCCCTTTTATGGGGATGCTACCATCCACTCACTCCATGTAGATGAAACAGTACCCCGCCAAGTGGTTTCTTACACTATTTGCTACGCTGGGAGGCAACTATAACACTACTAAATGAACGCCCGGTGGCATTTGATTCTTCCTGTCTTAAGTTGCATTCTGTTTAGACTTCAGATTAACGTCACTAACAACTACCAAAACTTATGCTAACTTAAATCGTCTGGACGCAGCATCATTATCTATTAACTAAGTCGCTGGTGTGAAGGTGTTAAGGGTTGATAAACTGCCTCACACGGCACTGGGAAGAACGCCATAGGTCAAAATTAATAGTTTTTTTTTTTTTTTGCACTTTATTTTATACAGGAACGTCTGGGTCAGGTAAGGAGCATTTTCTCAGTATCGGGTCAGCTCGGTTTCTTCGTAAGTTATGTTAATACGAATGGTTAAGATAGGCTGTTAAGTTGAAAAAGAAAAAAAAAATGGAAGGGTGTTAATCCTGGGAAAAATTAAAACTAGTAGTAGAGCAGAAATTATGTACAAATGGGAAATCTGCTCCCGGGTCCCGACGTCACGCATTTCAAAATCTTCAAGAAAACTGTTTGCCTCTCTGCCGTAAAATTAATATAAACAAAGAGCAGCTGATGTGATGTTTGAGGTGATGAACAGCTCGGTAAATATGCGACTGAAACAGCTTATTTTTATCTGTACGTAATATATGACGCAAAAACAGTCAATAAAAGTCATCAGATTTTGTACCTCCCTCCACTGATGCCATTTTCACGAGATGATCACTCGCTAAAAACACGACTGTAGCATCCTTTATAAACTCCAAAATTAAACATGTACTCACCGTCGACGTGGCAGTAACAGCTCCTGTGTCGATAATAGTCACTTGCTGACAATATATCCATGGGTTAATCACATACAGGGCAGGTAAATAGTTCACCAAACAAGTAAACTTCAGCATGCAAAGCATGTACATCTCCCCCTGCGGCTGGAGACGTACTGAGGCGAGTTTGAAATTGTCACTCGCTGTCACTGTGTGTCACGTGACCTGCTAAAATCTGTCGTCTTAGGCGAAGTACATTTTCTTGTATATCTATATCTCCTTTGCAACACTATTCTCTTAAAGCTATTTCGTTCGCATCGAGTTATATACCATTCTACTGCATTCTTACGATCAAAAATTCCATTTACGTATTATAACGTTTTTACTTAACCGTCTTCCACGAAAATTTGAAATTTAAGTAGGCATGGAAGCAGTAAGCACAATCTCAATATACAGGATCCATAATTACGCAGGATATACATCAAAACAATGCATAATTTTACAGATATGGCAGCCAGGACAGGAATGTGCGAGTATAATTTGAATTCACAACTGATTCTTTGTTTGCTAGTCATTACATACGAAAACAAGGGTCATATCTAAATGAAACACAATTAACAAAGCTATTTACAATTTATTATAACATGGGGCTGCTTACAGTAATGCCATTCTCTCGTAACGCTAAAATTTATGTACTCCTTACAAAATAGAATATCACTAGACATTACAGCAGTACAAAGATATTTCAAATTACAAACGTCTTTCCTATATCTTCAGAACTAGGCTTTTCTTTAGCGTTTATCAGTGTTACTATGTCGTCCATTTACTGTATCTTAATTGTTTGTTGAGAATCGTGTTTCTTATATTTCATTTGTTTATTATTTTACAAAAACTCTGGAGCGGTCTTCCCCCGTCTCTCTCTCTCTCTCTCTCTCTCTCTCTCTCTCTCTCTCTCTCTCGTGCAAACAGAGTACACACGCGTTTATATAAAGAAAAAAGTCCTTTCATGTACACATACAGCATTTGTGACACGGAGGGAGGGAGGAAAACACGGTTACAACTTGCTTAAATATACTATCCTACAACAGTTCTCTCTCTCTCTCTACGCTGACGAGGTGAGATGCTGCAGGTATTTCAAAGCCTCCTCCCCGCACCCATACACAAGCTGCCTCTCGGATACCTTTCTCAGAATCTTTGTTGAGTAGTGATACCTGAGGGAGAAAGAGAAGGAGGTTAGGTCCGGTTTGGTTTGGTCTGATATGGTTTGGTCTGGTTTGGTCTGGTTTGATTTGGTTTGGTTTGGCTGACAAAATAAATTCTTGATCTGGTAATTTATCAGAATAATAAATCAATAAGAGATAGGTGTTAAGAATAAAAAAAATGAAAAGAGTACAATTGAAAGATCAGAGGAGGAGGAGTACAAAGAAGGAAGAGAAGGAATACAATAAAGAAGGAGGGGCGAGTACAAAGAGGAAGAAGCAGGGACGTAGCACTGACAGGGGGAGTACAAGAAGGAATACAAGGAGGAGTACCGGTACAAGAAGGAATATAAAGGAGGAATACAAGAAGAAATGCAAGAAGGAATACAAGGAGGAATACAAGGAGGAATACAAGAAGGAGTACAAGAAGGAATACAAGAAGGAGTACAAGAAGGAATACAAGAAGAAGTACAAGGAGGAATAGGAGGAATACAAGGAGAAATACAAGGAGGAATACAAGAAGGAGTACAAAAAGGAATACAAGGAATACAAGAAGGAATACAAAGGAAGAATACAAAGAAGGAATACAGTAAGAGCGCGCAATTGCAAGGTGCAGTACAATACCTTAAGGCTCTTGCAAAGTTGTTATAGGAAAGGTTGGGCTTGCCGGAGCGTGCACCCCACCTCTGAGCGATGACCTGGGGTTGCACTAGCCTGGGGACAGAGGTCAGATTAGGTCACACTATCCAATTTTAAGATTAGGTCACATCTGAACTAAAGATTAGGTCACGCTATCCTATAAGATCAGGTCACATTTGAATAATTTAAGATTAGGTCACATTTGAAGTATTTAAGATTAGGTCACATTATTTTATCTTAACTACTTGGGATTAGGTCACATTATCTCTCTCTCTCTCTTTCTATTTTGACCCGGATTTTCGTCCTTTTGCAGCTTATTTCACGATGCAAAGGCTCCACACACTCCCGATAGCACTTCTTCGTGACTAGCATCATACTCTAGCGTCAGTCCATTCTCACAACACGGCGCTCAAGATTGATAGATAGACAGATAGATAGATAGACTGATAGATAAATGGATGGAATTTTTAGGCCAAGTTAGAGTAACTGGAGTAAAACTTTTTCCTTAAACGATACTCTCTTCACTTTAACTGGGTGTAATACTGCTCTCTCTCTCTCTCTCTCTCTCTCTCTCTCTCTCTCTCTCTCTCTCTCTCTCTCTTTCAAATTAGCTGGTTTATGCGATGTGCAAGATGGATCGCTCAAAAAAAGGCTTTAGGGGATTTCCAAAAGCCAGTTACAATACGAATGAAGGCGAAATGAGGTTGGTTTATACAATGTGCAGGATGATTCGCTACAGAAAAGGTGTTAGGGAATTTCCAGTTGCAGTAAGAATAAAGTCGAAATTAGCTGGTTAATACGATGTGCAGGATGAATCGCTCAAGAAAAGGTGTTAGGGAATTTCCAGCTGCAATAAGAATGAAGGCGAAATGAGGTTGGCTTATACAATGTCCAGGATGAATCGCTACAGAAAAGGCGTTAGGGAATTATCACTTGCAATAAGAATGAAGGCGAAATTAGCTGGTTTAAACAATGTCCAAAAAAAATCGCTCAAGAAAAGGCCTTAGGGAATTTCCAAAAGCCACAATATTAATGAAGACGAAATAAGATGGGTATATACAATGTGCAGGATGAATCGCGCAAGAAAGGGTGTTAGGGGCGAAGGCTAATTCACTCACCGGAATGTGTTTGATGTCTCGTCCTCCCACTTAATCACCGAGGGGTTGGTGGTGTCGCTGGCCAGGAGCCGCATCAGGAACTCCCAAGACTTAGGCCCGCGATCTGAAGAAAGGGTGCGAGGTGAGATAGATAGATAGATAGATAGACAGATGGATAGATATATGGAAGGTGTGTGTGTGTGTGTGTGTGTGTGTGTGTGTGTGTGTGTGTGTGTGTGTGTGTGTGTGTGTGTGTGTGTGAGAGAGAGAGAGAGAGAGAGAGAGAGAGATATACCATTAGCAAACATGTACTGTATGGATAGATAGATAGACAGGTAGATAGACAAAGACAGATAGACAGGAGATATCATTACCACACAAGTATTAGATATAAATAGACAGATAGATAAAACTAGATAGATAGATAGACAGACAGATAGATAGATAGATAGACATAGATAGATATAAACAAAGTGAGACAGTAACTTATATTAAACAGAATAAGTCAAGTAATATCAGTAAATACATCAATAAATTAGACTATTATTATTAACTACAAAAATAAATACAGTAACAATAATAAATAAATAAATACATAAATACATAGAGTCATTAATACTGTGTGTGTGTGTGTGTGTGTGTGTGTGTGTGTGTGTGTGTGTGTGTGTGTGTGTGTGTGTGTGTGTGTTTGTTTATTTGTTGTGTGTTTGTTTGTTTAATTGTTGTTGTTCTTGTTGTTGTTGTGTGTGTGTGTGTGTGTGTGTGTGTGTGTGTGTGTGTGTGTCTGTGTGTGGTTTATCCGGGGTTCCCCAGTGCTTGGGCAAAGGTCCAGCACACACACACACACACACACACACACACACACACACACACACACACACAGGCTGCAGGAGAGACAGTGCATAGTTATGATCAATAGTCCCTTTACACTCTATCCCGTCCATACTAAAAAAAAAAAAAAATCTACAATGGCGGAGAGAAAATGACAGTGCTACGGCTCCACATCCCTTCCACGGCACTTCTTCGTGACTAGCATCATTATTACAGTGAAAAGAGGGACGCCTTCACGTGGTGGCACCGATATAACCCGGCGGAGCATCTGCCTGGCTATACACACGTCCCTCCACCACCACCACTACTACTACTACTACTACTACTACTACTACTACACCCTGTACGACGCGTCAGGGAGGAAAGCAAGCCTGAGGGGTACAGTACAAGAATTTTTGCGGGCGACTGTACAATTATCCTTATACCGGCGCGCATACTCGGTGGGATTCCCTGCTGACCTACTGAGTCGAACGCTAAGTGGCCCCTAACACCTCTTCCTTAGCGATTTATTTTATTTTATTTATTTATTCATTCATTTATTTCTTATTTTTTATTTATTTAATCTGGGTTATTTTCTAAGTGACTTCCTAGATTTCTTACTCCTCCTCAGCGACTGATTCTCCCCACATCTTCCTATTATTATTATTATTATTATTATTATTATTATTATTATTATTATTATTATTATGGATTGTTTAGCAGGCTTGGAAGTTTCTCAACACTTCCTCCTTTGTGATTTATTATTCTCCCTATTATTCCTCAGTGTCCATTTATTTGTTACTCATGCAAACTATGTCAATACTAACAATACATATATTGCATACTACTACTACTACTTCTTCTACTACTACTACTATTACTACTACTACTTCTACTACTACTACTACAACCACAGCATCTACTAATACCACTGCAGCAACAACTACTAATACTACAACAAAAACAACAGTTACTACTACTACAATAACCACACAACATACACTACTACCACCACCGTATCCTATCCTACCGCACTGACCTCGTTTTCTCTTGGTGGATATCTTTTGCAGGGGGTACTCGTCCACTTTGCCTTCCGGTGACCCAATTCGCCTTTCCTCAATATCATCCATCTCTGTAAAGGACGTAGATTTTGTAACACTGTCCTCTGTACCTGCTAGTTACTGTTAATTAACTTATGTCATATTGTCCTTTTTATGTGCTACTTGCTGCTACTTTTTTTGTACTTCAGCCTCATCTGTCCCTGTAACGTGAGTAGATTTTGTAATATTCTCCTGTCAGGTGCAAGAATGAAGTCAGGTGCAAGAGTGAAGTCAGGTGCAAGAGTGAAGTCAGGTGCAAGAATAAAATCAGGTGCAAGAATTAAGTCAGGTGCAAGAATTAAGTCAGGTGCAAGAGTGAAGTCAGGTGCACGAATAAAGTCAGGTGCACGAATAAAGTCAGGTGCAAAAGTGAAGTCAGGTGCAAGAGTGACATGTCAACAAGGTTGACCTGACTTACTTGAGGCGACGCTGAGGTCCATGGCTTTCTCCTCTCCCTCGTCGATGACCAAGGGGCCGGGTGAGTCGCGGTGAGTCAGGTCCGGGGGAGTCAGGCGGTTGGGAGTCACGTCAGGAGGAATCAGGCGGCTGTGAGTCAGGGCACTGGAAATTACGTCAGAGTGAGCCAGGTGGTGGTGAGTCGGGTCACGGACTGTCAGGTGGGTGTGAGTCAGGTCAGGGTGAGTCGGGTCAAAGGGGGTCAGTTTAGGATGAGTCAGCTCCGGATGGGTTAGACTGCCGTGGGTCACGTTAGGATGAGTAGGGTCAGGGTGGGTCATTTCCGAGGGAGTCAAGTCAGAGTAAGTCAGGCCTGAGTCCGTGAGGTCGGGGTGAGTCATGTCATGAAGGGTGGAATCAGGGTGGCTGAGTACAGTCTGAGTCATTTCTGGCTGAGTCAGGTCAGCCTGGGTCGCCTCACTGCGAGATAAGTCAGTGTAAGTCAATTCAGGCTGGGTGGCATCAGAGGGAGTCAGGTCAGTTTTAGTCACCCTAACGGGAGTCATGTCAGGTATGGTGATGTAGTAGGAGTGCATCACAGGGGACAGGGTGGTGTACGTCTTGTGGTATGGTGACCTGGCTCCCTCATAGTATGGTGACCTGGCTTCATCCTGGCCCTCATGGTATGGCGACCTGGCTCCTTCATGGTATGGTGATTCAGATCCATTATGGTAATGTGACCTGTCTTCACTCTGGTACGGAGACCTCATCTCCTCATATGGTGACCTGGCTCCCTCCTGGTAAAGTAACCTGGCTCCAACCTGGTATGGTGACCTCGCCTCTTCCTGATATGGTGATCTGGCTCTCTCTTGGTATGGTGACCTGACTCCATTCTGGTATGGTGATATCGCCTCCTCCTCGTAGGGTGACATGGCTCTCTCTTGGGCAACTGACCTGGCTCCATTCTGGTAAGGTGACCTCACATCCTTGTATCGTGACCTGGCCTCATTCAGGTGTGGTGGCTGGAATTCCCTCTCATACACGGACCCGACTTCACCATGATGTGCCGACCTGACTTCATCTACATAACCTGACCTCACCTCACCTTTGCACATCGGCTTAGTTTCATATTTGCACAGAGGCCTGACTTCTACTGTGACGTCATCCTTGTGTACGGTGTTGGGGTCACATTTGTACAAAGACCTCACCTCATCCGGGAATGGTGACCTGACTTCACCTTTTACTGGTGATACGTTCTCGTCCTGGCACGGAGAGAGCTTGATGACCCCCTCTCGGAATGATGATGACCTGACTTCATTCTGGTATGGTGACCTGACCTCACTCTGGTACGGTGACCTGGCTTCACTCTGGTACGGTGATGGGGTCAGATCGGCGTATGGTGAGCCAGACATACTCTCTTCCCAGCACGGTGACCTGACCTCTGTGTATGGTGACCTGGACATGGTATCGCCCGGGTATGGTGACCTGACCCTCCTCTGGTACGCCGAACTGGACATTGCCGGTACGTCTGTAGGGCAAAACCTGTAATGAAACAAGATGGAGTCAGGTCATATGCTATACTACGTTTGCTCTCACCTGGCGAACATCCCTAACACCTTTCCGCCCAGGTGATGACCAAGGTACTTATTCTAATAAGGAGACCCCGTAACACCTCTTCCTTAGCGATTTATTTTCGATATGGCTGGTTAATATCCTTTCGTATGTTATTTATGCAAAGGATGGCGATTCTTGAAGGATTTATATAAACACAAAATAGACAATAAGGTACAATAAACAAAATAAATCACTCAGGAAAGTGTGTTAGGGAGCGTCCTTAACCAACGAGAGGACTCAAATGTAGTCAGAATGGAGGGCTGATTTGACTAGTAACCAAGGAGATTCATAACATAAAAGTGGAACTGTCCTTATTACCCCCATATTAGGAGTAGGTACCCAAGGCTAGGCTGCGGCAGTCCAAATGATGATGGTGATGATGATGATGATGATGACGTTGTTGTAGTAGTATTGATGATGATGATGATGATGTTGCTGTTGTTGTAGTTCATGATGATGATGATGATGATGATGATGATGATGATGATGATGATGATGATGATGATGATGATGATGATGATGGTGGTGATGACGATGCTTTTGTTGTCGTTGTTGATGATGGTGATGTTGTTGTTGTAGTTGATGATGATGATGATAAATGAATAGGCTGACTGAGGCAATTCCTCACATGAACGACTGTATTAAAATGAATGATTATTGTTAAGGCGCAAGGAACCTTACGCAAGTCATCCTTCACGCACGGGATAAAGACTATAATTACCCCTCTGCTCACTCCTCCCCTACCACGTGACATCCACACTACCGCAGTTACTCCTAAACTAGAATAATGAAGGTAAAGACAGACACCATGCAAACGGATCTTGAATTTGGCTCTCTTTTGTATTGTTTTTTTTTCTTTCTTTCTTGGAAGGAACGGTTTGCGGGCTCCTGGCCTTTGGTTCCTTCTTTCTTGCATTAAAAAAAAAGCTCTTGGACACACGGCACTCAAGTATGACCTTCACCTTCAAGGAAATAGCGAGGAATAGCTCTACTTCAAGGAAATCAAACATATCTGAAACTGCTATAAACTGGCCAGTCGCTGGAGCAAGTTTATAATCCAGGCATATCTACACTATAAAAGATGTGATACTTCTCTCTCTCTCTCTCTCTCTCTCTCTCTCTCTCTCTCTCTCTCTCTCTCTCTCTGCGTGGATACTTGTTGAGTCATCCTGGTGGTGGGGTTTATGGAAGCAGCAGGCACCACCCATTGCTGATCATGATGCGTGAACCTTGGGATGTGACTGAAAGGATAATGGCACATCTCACTGGCTGGGTACGGTAGTGGGTGAGGCTTAGGGTATGATTTCGGCAAGGGTCAGTTCAGGTATCGTGTGGTTGATTTACACCGAAAAGCCGACCCTTACCAGCACTGAAAACCAAGCCACTTTAGCACTGCAGCACGAACACACTCCATGGGTTAGGTGTCTATTATGTGGCTTATAAAGTGGCTTCTAGTACCAGAGACGGGCTTATATTGCTAGTGGCTTATATTGCTAGTTCACCTGGGGATCCTTAACAATGCCCAGGTAAAGGACAGACAATAAATACATAAAATAAATAAATAAATAAATAAATAAATAAAAGGCACAGAGTCAACCTTTCTCCTTAAACCAATATTCAGCTCTGTGACGTCAGCCTGCCTCGTGCACACCTTTACCTGCCTAACGCCGAAAAATCACGTACATTTCTATATAAGGACAGCAAAGTACGTACATTTATAAATCACGGACTCCAAAGAATCACCTACGTTTCCAAAGTACGGACGCCTTTAAATCAACTGTACTGAATCATGTATACGCAGCTCAAAAATCACGTACAATAAATCACGTACAGCTAACAGATCACGTACAGCAAATAAATGAAATACAACTAATAAATCAAGTACGGCTAATAAATCACGTACAGCTAACAACTCACGTACATTTCTGGACCAAATTCCGTTAAATTGCACGTAGCCTTCCTTTATAAACCACGTAGATTTATACATCACGTACACTTCTAAATCACTTCACGTACATTTTTAAATAATTATTTACGTCACGTACATTTCAGTATCACACCTGTTTCTAAATTACGAATATTATTAAGTTACGAACATTTTCAGATCACGTACGTTCCAGAATCACGTGGATCTCAAAATCACGTACAGTCAGCCTCAAGAGTATAGTGAGTACGTAGCAATTGACACCGACGACCTTATTCGGACTAGGGTCAGTGTCATATGTGTCGTCTCCTGCGAGTCCACTACACACACACACACACACACACACACACACACACACGGGGGGGTGGAGGAGAACAGGATTTGTGCCAGCGACTGTACATATAAGGGCGAGTGAGAGAGGCGGTACTGCGGGTGGGTGCATTTGGCCTTGGAGTGTTTCTAAGCACAACAGCTGACACAATTCTAGTTTGTGCAGTACCGACCGCAAACAAACACACAGACAAGAAGGGGTGCCAAGGCACAGCAAACCCGTTCCCGGCAGTCATTTTAGTGCTGACGTATAAACACAACAGGATATCTAGTCAAAGATGTCACATATCAAATCTGGTGTAAATCAGGTGAAAATTGACGATTATATGCCCATTTGAAATTTTAGGCCGGGCCCACCTGACACTGACCCCCCTATCGCTAACTGGGGGGTGACCCCCCTGATGTAGTGAGCCATGTTAAAGGATGCAGATTTGAAAGATGCATATTTAGGTTTTGCTTTCATGTCGATTTGACGAATTTGAAAGGAGTTATGGCGAAAAAACGATTTTTACCCGTTCCCCCCCCCTTTATTTTTTTTTACATTTTTGGGGGCTACAGCCTGGGCCTTGGTGCAATCTAATCAGGTGATCAGAAGGTGATAGCCCATCATCCCTGTACTTTCAGTCAAAATCGCACCAGTAGTTTTCGCATGAAGTTGTTAACGGACAGACAGACAGACAGACAAAACAAACAAACAAACAGACAGACAAACCGAGTGAAAACACTACCCGTCCCCGGGCCTCTCCGGGGCGAGGAGGGGTAAACACACCAGGCAAGATTAATCGAGATACAAACACACAAACACTCGAAGGAAGTTAAAGCGACACACACACACACACACACACACACACACACACACACACACACACACACACACACACATTTTATTGCTACAACTGGTTCGGCTCTATTTCTACTACTACCACCACCACCACCACCACCACCACCACCACTACTACTACTACTACTACTACTACTACTACTAATAATAATAATAATAATAATAATAATAATAATAGCAAGGTTTATAAAAGTGTGTCTGATTTCCGTTGCTTACACTGACACTATTTTAGGCTGACATTTTCCTCTTTACGAATCCGACTCATGATGATGGTGGTGGTAGTGGTGGTGGTGGTGGTGGTGGTGGTGGTGGTGGTGGTGGTGGTAGTCGTAGCAGAAGGAGGAGGAGGAGGAGGAGGAGGATAGCAGTAATAGTAATACAAGTAGTTGTTGTAGCAGCAAACACACACACACACACACACACACACACACACACACACACACACACACACACACACACAGGACAAAAAAAATCTGACGACCGATGATAATCCAGGAAATTAGTTTAACTTTCCCTGAAGGCTAATAACAACAACAATAATAATAATAATAATAATAATAATAATAATATGCAAATAAATAAATAAATAAACTTACACTCCTTTTACCCAAACAAAACAATAAAGACACAACACCTTAAAAGACAAAATAACTCAAACCAAATACCAATAAAGAATAACTGAACATAACCAGGATAACTAAACTAGCTGTAAATAAACCAAATAAAGGCGATAACTGAAGTAAGGAGGGCGATAAAATAAAATAACTGACACTATCAAGGGACATCCGCTTAGTCTTTCCTACTTTGCATGCCGGCAGCACAATCCTCTTCGTTTGTACCAGGAAAAGGCTGGCTCAGTATGGCTCCTAACATCACATACCACTACTCTGACACTAACTCCTCTAACACTAACCTATATTGACACTAACCTCCATCATAATCTAACACTAACACTAACTAGGAGGGCTTATGTGGCTCCTTCTAACATCACATAGCTAACTAGGATACGGCACTATTCTAACACTAACTCCACTAACATTAATCTACACTGACACCAGCTTCTAACTCTACTCTACCACTGACTAGGAGGGCTCAGTGCGACTTCTAACATCACATAGTTCTAACCTCTAACTCTGCCCTAACGTCAAACTCTGCCCTTACCTCTAACTCTGCTCTAACCTCTAACTCTGCTCTAACCTCTAACTCTGCCCTAACCTCTAACTCTGCTCTAACCTCTAACTCTGCCCTAACCTCTAACTCTGCCCTAACCTCTAACTTTACCTATGATCACTCTCTACCCTAAAATTAACGCCTCTAACACTAACACAAACTTAGCTAACACTGATTAAGAGGTGCTACTAACTCTTAACTTCCCTCCCCGTTTTTCCTAACACTAAGACCGCAACACCTCTTCCTTTGCGATTCATTTTTGGATATGAGTGGTTGATATCTTTTTGTACGTTATTTATGCAGAGAATGTCGATATTGCAAGGTGTAATAAACAAAATAAATCGCTTAGGAAAAGGTGTTAGGGAGGTTCCTCGCCCGATTACAATATGCCATCTCTCACTCCATGCTAGTCACGAAGAAGTGCTACTGAAAGGATGCCGAGCCTTAGTATTGTCTTTTCAACAGTATGGGGCTAGTCACGAAGAAGTGCTACCAAATAAGCAAGCAAAGGACCAAAATCTGGGCCAAGTTAATGTGAGAGGCCTATAGGTGTCTCTCCTTTAGCGCTCTATATCCTTTCCACAGCACTTCTTCGTGACTAGCAACATATTCTAGCGCAGATCTATCGCTACATCTCAGCGTACAAGATGGAGGGATGGCAGTTTTAGGCCAAGTCAGAGTTAAAGAAAATGGGGAGTGTAGTGGCCAGTTGTACTCTCTCTCTCTCTCTCTCTCGTCTCCTCCTAGTCCACTTATGACCTTCGATCTGTTCATCTATCCATCTATCTATCAATCTGTCTATTCAGTAATTTGTCTGTCTATCTATTCATTAACTTGCCTATATGTCTATCTATCTGTTCATTCACTTCTATCTATCTATCGATCGATCTATTCATCCATCCAGTCATATCACTGCCCATCTATCTATCTATACACCAGTTTATCTATCTAACCATCCACCTCGTCATTCATCAAGGAGGCGCCATTGGTATTCCCACACTCCTGTCTATCTATCTACCTATCTATCTATCTATCAGCAGCACAACCGGTATTGCCCAGGGCCCCCCAGACCTTGCACTAACCCTGGGCCAAACCTTCCATTTCTAATCTTTCTCCCGCATCCGTCCCTCATTCTCTGCCTCCATCTCTTAGCAACATCCACCTCCACGCCCATTAGCTTTTGTTTTAGCTGTCCTTAGCTTTTGTTTTAGCTGTCCACTGTCATTTTTTTCCTGGATCTAAAAACAGTGGGGTTTTCTAGGGTACCGTCCTTACACCCAAGCTTCCTGTTCATCACCATACACTCACATGCTGTAGCGCGTTTATTATTTTTATTATTATTATTATTATTATTATTATAATTATTATTATTATCATTCGTAGCAGTAGTAGTAGTAGTAGTAGTGGCAGTAGTAGTAGTAGTAGTAGTATCATTATTATTATCATCATTATTATCATTACTATTATTATTATTATTACTTTTATTATTATTATTATTATTATTATTATTATTATTATTATTATTTTACCTTACGATCCTTACTCCCTTTCAGTCCAATTGATGACCAAGTATAGTCAGATCGGAGGGTCGCTTTGACCAGTAACCAAGGAGACTGGTATAACGTAACTAAGGGCTTGCTGAATGTCACGATTTAGCATCCAAAACGTGGGATTAGTCTGGTTCCATCAGGTGAAAAAATAGGAAAGAAAAAAGAAAAAGAAAAGAGAAAAAGAAAGAAAATAACGAAAAAAGGAAAAAGAAAAGAAAGAAAAAGAAAGAAAATGAGAAAAAATACAGAAGCAAAGAAAGAAAAAAAAGAAAAAGAAAAGAAAGAAAGAAAAAGAGAAAAATAAAGAAGAAAATAAAGAAAAGAAAAAAGAAAAGGACAAAAAAAAAGGAAAAGGCAAAGAAACGAAAAAGGAAAAGACGAAAAAAATAAAAAAGAAAATGAAGAACAAAAAGAGAAAGAAAGAAAAACTAAGAAAAAAAAAGTAAAAGAAAAAAGAAAAAAGAAAAAAAAAACAAACAGGAAATGAAACGAAAAGACGAGAAAGAAAAAGAGAAAAAATATAAAGAAAAAATAAAGAAAATCGCATCATAGGTAACAAAACAGGTTAACAGGATTTGTGTGTGTGTGTGTGTGTGTGTGTGTGTGTGTGTGTGTGTGTGTGTGTGTGTGTGTGTGTGTGTGTGTGTGTGTGTGTGTGTGTGTTTTACTGTGAACTTAAAAAAAAAAAAGATTGCTGAGAGAGAGAGAGAGAGAAGGAAAAACAAGGGAATATTAAAACGATACTCTTTGTCACATTTAACTGGTCTGGAATTTCCTCCTTTTGTAGATTATTTCACATCCTCCCCACAGCACTTCTTCGTGACTAGCATCATAGTCAAGCGTTAATCTCGTGTTACGGTTCATTAAAAGAGGCCATGCTACGGCTCTACATCCTTCCACAGCACTTCTTCGTGACTAGCATCATAATCAAGCTTTAATCTCATATTATGGTTAATTACAAGAGACAATGCTACGGCTCTACATCCTTTCCACAGCACTTCTTCGTGACTAGCATCATAATCAAACTTTATTCCCATATTATGGTTTATTTCAAGAGACAATGCTACGGCTCTACATCCTTTCCACAGCACTTCTTCGTGACTAGCATCATATTCAAGCAATAATCTCTTGTTACGGTTCATTACGAGAGACAATGCTACGGCTCTACATCCTTCCACAGCACTTCTTCGTGACTAGCATCATATTCAAGCATTAATCTCTCGTTACACATCATTACAAGAAACACTGCTTCGGTTCTACATCCTTTCCACAGCACTTCTTCGTGACTAGCATCATATTCAAGCTTTAATCTCATATTATGGTTAATTACAAGAGACAATGCTACGGCTCTACATCCTTTCCACAGCACTTCGACGTGACTAGCACCATATTCAAGCGTTAATCTCATATTATGGTTTATTACAAGACACTGCTACGGCTCTATATCCTTTCCACAGCACTTCTTCGTGACTATATATATTTTTTTAATTTCAGATTTCGGTTCTCCTTTTTCCTTTCTTTCCCTCTTCCTTTTCCTCGTTTTCTTCATAATTTTCTTTCCTCCTCCTCCTCCTCCTCCAGCATCTTTTCCTCCTTTACCTTCCTCTCCTCTTCTTCTTCCTCCTCCTCCTTGTCGTCCTTCTTCTTCTTCACACCACAAAAACACCCACACCCACACTAA